>NW_027466452.1:507500-532500 GCF_050575085.1 Anarhichas minor | reverse complement strand
AACGCAACAACGCATCGCAGCAACGAATCGCAGCAAGCAACAACGCATCGCAGCAACGGAACGGAGCGACGAAACGGAGCGACGGAACGCAACGCAACATAACGCAGCAACATAACATAACGCAGCAACGGAACGCAGCAACATAACGGAACGCAGCAACGGAACGCAGCAAGCAACAACGGATCGCAGCCACGCGGCGCAGCCACGCGACCACGCAGCCACACGACCACGCAGCCACGCAACCACGTAACGCAGCAACGTAACGTAACGCAGCAACGCAACAGCGTTACCATACGATATGATACCAAAAGCTTGTGTAACCCCCCCCTGCAGCTGTTGCTTTAGACAGTGCAGAATAACAGAAAATAGGGGAATTATCAAATCTAATCTAGGTTTGATGAGGAGATTGGTTAATAGGTCACTCGTCTGACTGCTGCACAGACAAGAAATATCCACCCTGAATTACGCAAGCAACAACAGGTTTAATTAGTTCACAATATAATGATCCATTCTACAACAATTTCACATTTCCAAACATCAAAAAGTGTCCAAGCATGTAATATGAAAATCAAAAACACCTCTGAGATCTCAGGAATAAATTAAATTGAAAAAATTATAAAAGAAAGAGCTTAGTTCTCAAATGTCCTACCGCCCCCCCCCTGTGCACAAACAGTGTCCAGCGAAATGGACTCCAAGTGAACTGTGATGTCCGATTGAGATGAAGATTCCTCTCAGGTGAAGGTAGACGGTAAGATGAATGGAGATGGGGTGAGTGGTGGCAGGCAGGACGGTGAATGGACGACACCTCTGGTTCCAAAGAAGAAGCTATACAAAAAAAACAGCCGATGCACATGTGAAGGACAATAGTTCATTACTAAATTTACTCAACTGGGCCTGCAACCCGCATGGCTGTAAACATCACACACAATATAACAACTAATTAGCGAACATACATACCTCAAGGCATTCAATTACAATCATTACATCTTCATGAATGCTTTTTTGTATCCCCTTCAGATTTATCCTGACTGGCTTTTTTAGTAAAATACACAACTTACTCCTAAATATCGTCGAGCATTCATGCTAAGAAAGCTAGCATTCAACGGTGAAAGCATTGAACTTCAATCAACTCACCAGGATATCAAATGTTCAAAATTCTAAGGATCTCTAGGCCAAACTACAGCTCTTCAGTGACTCGTCGTTCCACATTCAATATAAAGTTGTTAACTTTATTCTATCGGGATCTAACTAATCTTTTTTTCTCCTTACAACTCCTACCATACTCAAACACAGACGACGGAAAAAAACAAAGATCCTCTATTAAGAGACAGATTATCACTTCTATCGATCTCTGTGCATGGAGTGACAAAGATCGTCTATTAAGGATAAGATTGACTCTCCTAGCACTTTTCTGTGTACAGAGGAAAAAACGGCTATGTGACCACCTGTCAACCTCATTTAAGGTGACAGTAACATAGTTCCAAAATATAATAATTAAGATCCAGACTAAACTATTATTCTGGTTACACTTGCATATGAATGCAGAATCTGGTTTTAGAGATTACCCCCAAACCCATCTACTAATGTCATTACTTCACTGGTTCCAAATGAGGCTTAATTAACATTCACACAGTCTATTTCAGTAGCCTACAAGTTTTTACCAGCCTGTGAGCCTACAATCGGTGCTAGAGGCATTAGAGACGCTAACGTGGACTTTTAAAACGTGTAAACAGTAAAACAACGTAAAGTGGCAAAGCTTCCAAATTTGAAGTTGGGTCACGCCAGGCTGGTATCGATCTATCCTGAGCTTCAGTTTTGAAATGAATCCCGCTGTGTACTGAACCCTCGTTGAGAAAGAGTTTTCCAGTTGTTGTGGGGACAAAAATAAAGTTTGTTGTGTTGCTTTGCTTCCTTCACCGATCTATGGATGTTGTATAGTGCAGCTTTATTGCCGTTTATCTGGTGTATGTAGCTGTAGAAGCCTTCAGAGCATCAAGGTGGGTGGGATCCACCCATGGCTTTTGGTTTCGAAAGGTCCTGATGGTCACATTAGAAACAATATTGTCCACATATTTCCCAATGAATCCCACAATAGAGTTTGTAAGCATTGATTCTTCACAACTGCGCTAAAACATGTCACAGTCTTTATTACTTAGAGTGGCCTCTGACTGGTCAGCAAAGCGTATGACCTCCCTCTGAACCGGAGCTTCCAGTTTCAGCTGTTTGTGGAAGTGGAAGATGGCCGGATTTAAGACTGCACTGTGTACCCGTACTTCTAACACCTGCGGACCCAAAAACAGTCTGAATCATATCGCTGTGGTATACCCAAACCTGAATTCACTCAGAAACCACCAGAGGAGGATTGATCACATCATGGCTAGAGACACAAAGCCAAAAGAACAAGAACAGCTGACTTCTTAATGACAACAAAAAATGACTAGCATGGGAGTGGTGCACATAAGAACAGATCACATTTTATTGAAGCTTGTTCTTCCCATATGTGCCACTTTGTTTTTTTTGTGACACCGTACAGCCACCAGATGAGTGTTTTTTTACTTATTATGAGTGTTTTATTGTAGCTCGCCAGTGTAAAAAAAAAGCTTTGGTATACTGTACATTTTTTATTTTATCAAGTTAATCCCTTTTATTACGTAGCTTAATTAGCCTGTAAATGTTTCTTAACATTTTGTAATCAAACTTTTATCACAGAGTTTGTGATGTAGCTGCTTGTTGTTCCTGGTGGTAATGAAAGTACCAGTATGTGAAAAATATGGGCGACTGTGGCTCAGTGTTCGAGCGATGTTCAATCAGAGGATCAGCGGTTCCATCTCCGGCTCCGCTAGTCCATGTTGATGTGTACTTGGGCTCGACACTTAACCACAAACTACTCCCGTAGGCTGTGCCTGCGATGTGTAAATGTTAGTTAGAGCTGAGGGGCAGGGGGCACGTTGCATGGAAGCCCCTGCCATCAGTGTATGAATGGGTGTGAATGCTCTTTGAGTACTCAGAAGACTAGAAAAGCGCAAACAAGTACAGGTCCATTTACCATTTGTTCTGTGTGTGGTGTTTCAGTGTCTGTTCACCCCTGGTCAGGCATGTGATGTTTGGCAACACCCAACGTAAGTGAACTCCATGGTAAGATAGATAGGGCTCCGGTCAGGAGGGGTCAGTAGCTCCCAGTTGCATGAACAGGAGCTCATGAGAGACACGATATTCCTGCTGTCACACTAGTTGTTATTTGCCATAGATATACTCCCCCTCCCTTTGATCTTTCATAGTCCGACAGGCATGCAGTGAACTGAGAGGGCCTCCGCTGGTTGGTCAGCCATGTTTCTGTGGGGCAGAGGATGTTACAGTTCTCTATGTCTATTTGGTCTTTGCATCCCGGCTCTGAGTTTATCCAGCTTGTTCTCTAGAGACTGGACATTGGCTAGTACTATATTGGGACAGGGTGGACAATGTGCCCGGGTCCTCAGCCTGTTCCTGACTCCAGATCCTTTCCCTTGGTGGCTTCCTCAAGTCTTCCAGCTGGCATGTTCTTTGCTGTCGTCCCTCCTTAGGATTGCACTGGGCGAAGTAGGATAGTCAGAGGAAATCAATGTGTTTGTTGTTTGAATCCAAAAGTGACGATAGCTAAAGGGATTGGTGCAAAATAGTGGATTTAAATTGTGCAAAAAAAGTAAATGACAACAAAATCAGAGCAGAGCAGGTACGACAGTTGCTCACTCTCACTGGTACCATCTTAGGTTCTCCTCTCCAGGTGCTTACAGTATGGTAGTGTGCTCAACAGTCCAACACAGAGGGGAGGGGACTGAGGGAAAACCTGACTAAAGAAGTGTAGAAGGGGCCACAGAGCTGTAAATAATAATTGAAGTGTGGATGAACTGACTGACAGATCGCTCTGTCTCTCTTTCCTCTAGGTGCTGTCTCTGGGTGCTGATGTGTTACCTGAGTATAAACTGCAGACTCCCAGGATCCAGAAGTGGACCATCCTTCACTACAGTCCTTTCAAAGCTGTGTGGGACTGGGTCATTTTGCTCTTAGTCATTTATACCGCCATATTCACTCCTTACTCTGCTACATTTCTACTGAGGTTGGTGGAAATTGACACAGCACAGCTCACCTGAACTGCATGGCGTGATTATTACTACTACTACTGCTAGAACTAACAGTGCTGATGAAGGTTGATACTTTTAAGCAGCTGGCTTTGTTGGAGGGACATTGTCTCAACATCTCAGCGGAGATAAGAATGACCATGACACTCGTTACCTTAACCAAACTTTGGATATGTCAATATTGAAATTGACTTTTCATGAAGTTTAGTATTTAGTCTTATACAGGCTGAATGAGCTCATTATTATTTAGATGAAGGTCAAAAAGACATTAGTTACTCCCTCGTTTATTTCATGATTTCACAGTTCCAAATATTAGCAGTGAGCTGGTACAAAATGTGGAAATATGAGGTCACTATTGATATCATTTTTTACAGTTATGCAGAGCACAGAAAAGCAACACATGAACATTCCTAATATTTTGTTTGGGATTTTGTCGTATACTAGCAGTGTACTGTTTAGTATTGTGGGTAGAAAAGGAAATGTGGGTTTAAGCTATGTGTGACACACTGCCATGAAACTACTATATATGGTCCCCAAAGGTTGAGCTCTAATAGCTTTTTTAAATGCCTGACCTTTCCTCCAGTGCCATACTTCGGTCAAAATATTTAACTACGTCAAAATATCTCTAATCTTGAGTCAATTAGAGCCGTGCAGAGACTAACAATTAGCCAATCCGCACCATCGGGGGGAATAACGCCGTTGTTGACAAGTTGTTGTTGTTGATGGTTGTCATTTGTTTGTTGGAACCAAGAAGTAATAATAAAAACAGGCCGCTACAGCAGCATTGACGCTGATATTGAGGCTGTTCTAAATTGATTAAAAGTATCTATTACTTTAAAATCCGAACACCACTGGGCTCGGCGTATTTACCTACGTTGTACTGACTTCTCTGAATTGTTCACTTGACGGCCTCTCTTCTGCGTTTGGGCTGCTGAATGATAGATTAGAATTTGATATTATCCCTTGATTAATGAATACATTTTACATATACAGCATTTCTTCCAATATCACCTGACATCATAGGTATGTTGTTGTCTTTAAACTCGTATGTTGTCATGGCAACACATCACCTGTCGACTTAAAGTGACGTTAGATTCAGGCGGATACGTTGGTCTCCCAATGGAAATGTCAGACAATTGACAATTCTGTCTGATATGAGACAAAGTGGAATCTACTCTGGAGATGAAACCTGAAATGACCCCTGACCTTTCCTCTGCCACACAGGACAAAGCTCAAAGAATATCAGAATTATTTGTATGTCCAAACATTAGACTGATTAGAGAATCAAACGTGCAAAAGTGTTTTCATGTTGAAGATGAATTTAGACATTTGTTGATATTAGGTGCAAGTCTGTAAAGGTGTCTTACGTTCTGTGACCTACTCATTTGTACTGTTGCTGTTGTGTTTTTTTTCAGTGGATGTTTCATTCTCTTTTGGAGCAAAACCCATTTCTTCCTTTATTGATGCATGTCTCTCTAGTGACCAGGAGGAGGCAGCCATGCAGACCTGTGGCTACTCCTGTTCTCCCCTCAACGTGGTGGATCTTATAGTGGACATCATGTTCATTGTTGACATCATCATCAACTTCAGGACCACATATGTGAACTCCAATGATGAGGTGAACTGATCTGATTGTCTGATTACAGCCTTGATGGTCTAAACATTATGTTCCCATACAACAAAACAGCATTGCCAATTACGCTTTCCCCCCAGAATCACGTTTGTATTGGAGCTATCACGGCTGGGTGGTCTGAAAGATGCTGTGGGCAGTGATGTGTCAATATCCTTCCTCTCTGCCATTCTTTCCTATGTACTAAACTGGGACGACAATCTACATTTCTTTGTGCAACCCTGTTGTACAAAGACAAATAAAAACCCTTTAACCTTGTAGGTTGAGACTTTAGAGTGGCTATTTTTTAGCCTTCCCGAAGCCATAAACGCAAAAAGATACATTTCTGCTGTGGAAGACCTCACTCACAGCTGAATCCATCAGAGATAAACAGAAACGACTTTGTGCCAGCAATATCCTATCGTGCTTTGAAGTAAAGCTTAAGAACCGTACAACGCCAACATTTTATTCTGGTGACTGGGTTGATGATTAAGCGACGAACTGATCTAGTAAACTTTTCTTCTTTGTGTGAGTGACTAATCGACCGATTCATTGAGCCACCTGCTCTATTTGTGGTTTCAGGGTCAAACACATGATTGCTGTCTATGTGCACCGTGAAGTCATCACATGAATTCTTGAGTTATGGACAAAAACGTGGTCAAAGTTATCTTGAACTTTGATCACCAAATTGTAATCAATGGGGTTGTCAATGCAATGTCTCATTCATGACCTTGAATGTGATCTTGACCTCTGGCCACAGAAATGTATTCAGCTTTTGCTCGCGTGCAAGTGGATGTTTGTTTGTGCCAAATTTGAAGAACTTCGCTGAAATGAAGTATCACGAGAATGGGTCCAACTCGAGGTCACAGTGACCTTGATCTAACTGGTCCCAAAAACATAATGTGTCTGGCCACGGCTGTCGCTGGTGCGGACAAAAAGACTTTAATACATCCATATCTTTGTCATTTGACAAGGTTGTGGAATATTGAGTTAAATCTACTGAGCTGTTATATAAACTGTTTTTATTCTCCTCAGGTGGTGAGCCAGTCTTCTCGGATTGCAGTCCACTACTTCAAAGGGTGGTTCCTCATCGACATGGTGGCAGCCATTCCCTTTGACCTCCTCATCTACCGCTCCGGAGAGGAGGTGGTTAGGGGAGGTGGAGAGGGAGAGGTAGGGAGGAGGGAGGGAAAGAAGAAGACAGATAAGGGTGGGGGGGAGGAATGGAGGTTTGGGTAAAAAGTGGGATGGTAGGAAGGAAAGACTTTTGGGAATGAAGGGAAACAAAGAGCACAAGACAAATAGGTGAAAGAAACAGCAATTCTTTATTTGATATTGTTATTTATTAGTTGTTCACTGACATATTTTGATCCAGTCACATAGTCACATTGCTGCTCTCTGTCTCCTCCTCCTAACAGACCACCACACTGATTGGCCTGCTGAAGACAGCTCGGTTACTGCGATTGGTTCGTGTAGCCAGGAAGTTGGACCGGTACTCAGAGTACGGTGCAGCTGTCCTCTTCCTCCTCATGTGCACCTTTGCCCTCATCGCCCACTGGCTGGCCTGCATCTGGTACGTGACTCTACTTTATCCTGCAGTATCACGTCCAAACGTACGTCACGTAGCCTCTGGAGACAGTCGATTAAAAGAGAAGCTTCGTAACACAAATGGATGGTTTTGGCCTCAAAACAAGTCTTTTGACATGAATCTGATCAGATTTATACTTTGGTCTGAATTTAAATAAAAAACAGACATCCATCTCCTCATGTTGAGATAAATTAAGACATGAAGTATAAATAAAGAAAAACTAGAGAAAAATAAAGAAGAGAAAGGAAAAATCATTGTAATAACACAATACGTAGCACCATTGATAATACAGTTCATATAGTAATAGTTTATATAGTAATGCTATTCATGTGCTTAAAGATAAGTACGTGAATTACATTGATATACGGAAAAATATACAAAAAACAATGGCCTTAACTAATTCCTGAAGCAGACTCATTTACGCACACATTTATTGATGGATAGTTCTAACAGACTCAGTGTCATTTACAAAGTCTGTAATAAATAATTCAATAGCTGGGACAGATTTGATTTGTGTATATGAAACTCACCCAATATAATAAGTAGGTTAACAGTCAGTTATATTTTCTAGTTTTGTTTTCATAAAACAATAAAATGTGCTTCCAACCTAACAGTATGGTTTGTTTGATTCGTAGTTTTCCCCTGAATGCTGTTTATAAATGAGCACTCATAAAACCAGAAACTTTGTGTCTTTATCTTAACAAAAAAATCACAACTACAAATCTTGAGATGTGAGTTGATGGTATAAACTGTATATTATACACAATTTTGTAGCATACTGTCCTTCTCTACATTTGTTAAGAAGAACAAATGCGTATGGAGGACGCCATGATATTTGCCAATATCAGAAAAATAGATCCTGGTGGTGGACTAGAGTCATTTTCCTTTTAAACATTTTTTATAATGGCTTTTATTCCATTCCCCAAAAGAAGTTAAGCTTTTTAGATTTTTGTCACTGAAAATGCCATTTTATCAGCTGTACAATTCCACAAGGAACATTTATTACAACTTGATATTTTTTATATGCAATAGGAAAGTATTTGGAAATTACTCACAATTGCCAATTTGAGCAAATACAATGTACGATGTAACAGTTTGATGGGGAAATACATTGTGGACAAAACATAATTTTGCTGTTGTGGTATTTTTATTACATCATAGTTCCATAATATTGGCTCCCATTGAAAAAAATCAAATTCAAAAGGGTTTGGGAACTTTCAAATACTGTTTTCTTCCATTGACTTCATTTATAAATGACATCATGAGAGAATCTATGTAGAAAATGATTATTTTAAGCTTTTATTTCAGACCTAGGAGCCAGTGTTGAAAATGCTGCATCTCATGTATAGAAGGTGCATTTCACCTGTTTTCTTACCCCAGGTATGCCATAGGGAATGTGGAGCGGTCCTCCTCGGCTGGGATTGGCTGGTTGGACAACCTGGGTGAGCAGCTTGGGAGGCCGTACAATGAGTCCATCATCGGCTCAGGTCCTTCCATCAGAGATAAATATGTCACAGCTCTGTACTTCACCTTCAGTAGTCTGACCAGCGTAGGCTTCGGGAACGTCTCCCCAAACACCAACTCTGAGAAGATCTTCTCCATCTGCGTCATGCTTGTAGGAGGTGAGTCTAACATATACAGCTGCTTGGAAATGTCAGAACAACTAGTGAAGCTAAAGTAACAGCAGTTTTGTTTCAAATTGTTTCTGAAAGCAGTACAAATTATCTTTGACTTAATAGGGTAACATTGTTTAGTCACACTTATGTCAAGTAAATGACAGTTTTTATTGAATGGTTCAACATTAAGTTCAGATGGAAAAACCTCCAAGAATCCAAGTAGCAACAAGGTTTCTGCTTGGAAAAATAATACCAAACATTTAGCAAATAAATGAATAAATCTGGCCCCCAGTGGAAAAGCACAGTGTTCATGCACTGAGCATTTTCAATGTGAACAGAGAAGATATCGGAATGCATGCCAGCGTGCTTTGTATTGAGTCATTTCTTTCATTATGTTTATGATTGTTTTCGTTGGTCTCTTATGAACTAGACAGTCTAATTATTGTATTAAACTCTTAGTTTGAGTTCAAAGGTCTCTGATTTACTCTCCTCTCCAGCTCTGATGTATGCCAGTATTTTCGGTAACGTGTCAGCCATTATCCAGCGGCTGTACTCTGGTACGGCACGCTACCATGCCCAGATGATGAAAGTCCGAGAGTTCATCCGCTTCCACCAGATCCCCAACCCTTTGAGACAGCGGCTGGAGGAATACTTCCAACACGCTTGGTCATACACTAATGGAATAGACATGAACGCTGTGAGTATGGGAGACTTCTGGGAGACTTCCGGCTATATTGTGAGTCCTCGGCTCTTTAGATCTTGTTTTGCTAGTAACTAACATTCTGCTGAAGATTTAAAAGTTTACAAAGCTACTAAAATGATATGTTGACTTTTATGGAAATAGTCAAAAAGGACCCTTACAACATCTATAATATTTCCATTTTATATATCGATGCAGCATGTGGTCTGTTTGCTTGCATTCTAAAACTCGTATTTTGATTTCAAAAGAAACAATGTTTCTAATTCAAGTTATATTCTAACATTACATGTATGAAAACACTACTCACTTACATTTTTTAAATGACCAACGTTTTTAGGGGATCAGCAGGAACATGCCACACATCATGTCACTCAATATCAACATATCTGATTGACTTTCAGTAAAAAAGTCAAAAGTAATTTATGTCACAAGTAGCTTCATTGGAAGAAACGTTACAGAGCAAAAAATGATGAAGTTGCAAGTGGGCTTATATGGCATGTCGCGTTTGTATATCTAACTTTTTAATGGAATATATTTACTGTCTGCGTGCTACTTGCAGCTGAATTAGTAATCCAGGGTGTCCTCTCTCTGTGTCCCAATCTCTCCTTGTCCCAGGTTTTAAAAGGTTTCCCAGAGTGTCTCCAGGCAGATATTTGTCTCCACCTCAACAGGTCCCTGCTGCAAGACTTTAAGGCTTTTAAAGGTAATACTTCTTTGCATTACACATGAAAAGTACAATTTTGAGATTTGTATATGTTACTTTACACTTTACATTGTATGCAAGATAATTTACCTCCACCAGCTACATCAAAATGCCTCACTCATCAAATTACTTTTATGTTTAATAAGGGTATACAGTGACTCATATGTTAGTATTACTAACTTCCTGTAACAGAGCAGAGTAAATGTGGACATGTTCAAAGTTAAATGTGTAACCCAAATTAGAAGTAAACTGTTTGGAGAAACAGACCTGTAGGTTCCCTCCAACAACAATTTGACCGTCAGCTTCCAAAATACTTATCCTCCAGAAACATTCAGTTTAGCCATCAAGTTAGAAAGTACAGCTTACATTCACAGTTCTGATGCCGTGTTCACACCAAGCGAATTCATCGCGCCGCATATTCGCGTCAATCGCGCCGCCGGTCTCGCCGGGGACTAGTTGTGTTCATTCGCGCTGGATGCGCCGGAGAGGGGGCGTGGCTTATCGCCCTGAAAGCCGTTCAACTGTCCGCCATTAACCATGGAAAAAAATAACCTATATTTCTGCTTAGTACGTGTTGTGGAAGTCACAGATATCCCGGGAAACTAAACGCCGTCATGTCTGGGTTCATAATATTGTCCAGAGGAGCTCCATGGATTTTATCGAGCTGTATTCACTGTGTCTAGCAAGCCACAGGTCGCTGTTTACTACAGCTGTATGAACACAAAATAAACTGATTTGGCTGTGATTTAACGGCAATAAACCGACAAAAAGGGACTCCGAAATAACTACGTAATGATGCCGATTTGTAGGCTACTTGTCTTCTCAATGTAGCTCGGATGGATCGGTGCTAGGCTATGCTAACATTGTAGCAGCTCCACCAACACTCAGACTAACGTCATGTAGACGTAAATACGACAGCGTCTCATTGTTTGTACCATATGGTTTACACGCACACATTTATACACATAGTTTGGTCCGGTCTCTATTGATATGAGGTATCGTAGAGCTCTGGGTGAACACAGACGGCTGCAGTATTTATTTCCTGATTCAACAACGGCCGGACGTCACTGATGACAGGGGAAGCAACTCAACGCTGATAGGCTATTGCGCGGGGGCGTAACGCGAATATTTCGCTGAAGTTGAAAAATTTGAACTCACGCGTTTGGGGCGATTTCCATCGCGCCGCGCCATCGCAAATTCGCACCGCGCCAGTCTCATCGCGTCTGTGCATAGACTTTGTATGTAATCTACTCGCGCGAATAATTCGCGCCGCGTTTGGTGTGAACGCAGCATTACACAACACTCAGGGGCAAGTGGCCTGGGAGCTGAAGAACAGCTGGGCACCACAGGCAGACGGGGGTAGAACAGGAGGCCTCCAGCGGACAGCCTGGGAGCAGGGGCGAAGGATTTAAGCAATGTAGGGTTGACCACTCTGGAAGTCGGCCAGGAAGCAGGACAGGTGGGCGGATCCACTCTTGGGGAGAGGCCCAGGTGCTTGAAATCAGGAAGGGCAGCCGGAAACTGATGATCCGGCTGTAGGTCAGGGCCAGGTACTCGACAGGCGGACTGATGATACCAGAGCAGGAGGCCAGAGACAGCCTACTGATGATCTCAGAGATCTGGGTGGTCTGGCTGGGTGTCAGCAGCAGACTGGAGATCTGGATGGCCGTTGGAGGGGACAGCTGACTGCGATTCAGGCAAGTAGTTGGCAACCGGTTGAGGTTTCATGGAGCTGCGCAGCTGGGTCTCTGTGGCACTGAGCAGCTGAGAGAGCCATCCATATCAGGAGCCACGGGAACCACACCGTCCTCTGGTGACTCTATGGTACCCCATGAACTTAGCAAGGCGAGTGCATTTAAAGAGATGACCAGCAGTTGCTGGTCGGAGGGAAGGTTGGTTACTAGCAGACTGGAGGTTAGCAGGTAGACAGGCAGGCAGGTACAGGTGGCTTGAATGTGCATAGCAACTTTGCAACAAAGAAACTTCAATGATCTGATTGTGATTGGGGAAAAGAGGCGTGTACCAGGGCTATTGAGGTGGACGGGTCATTCAGGTAAATGGGGAAAGAAAGGAAAGTCTGAGGGCATCTGGTGGATGAATGGAAAATGTCCATGAATGTGTCAGGGGAATAGGGAATGTGCTACAGAGAATGGACAGGGAGACTGAGACACACACTACAGCGCACTGACACACAGTAATCATTGTCTGCAAAATAATGAAGCTCTGAAAAGCTCATGACAATTTTAAAGAGCAGCTCAATGTCTCATGAAATGGGTAAAGGACACCTGCCTGCTTTGGCACATGAATGTTAGATAGTCCTAATCACTCCTTGCATGGCAGCCCCAGCCATCAGTGTGTGAATGGGTGTGAATGGGTGAATGATGACATAGTGTAGTAGTGTTAAAGCGCTTTGAGTGGTCGGAAGACTAGAAAAGAACTATACAAGTACAGTCCATTTACCATTTACATGTATTTGCTATGTGGTCTAGGATCTACTAAGGGCTGTCTCAGGGCCCTGGCCATGAGGTTTAAGAACACCCACTCTCCTCCTGGTGACACCCTCGTCCACGCTGGAGACCTGATATCAGCTCTGTACTTCATCTCTAGAGGATCCATAGAGATCCTCAAAGGAGACGTGGTGATAGCTATACTGGGTAAGGTGCATGCATGAGGCTCAGGTATATGCTAGTGGCTCCATCAAGTGGCCCAAGGAAGACTCACGTAGAGTCAGTAATGTCTCCTACATGAATAAATGAACAAACCAATAAAGATTCCTTTGTTCATATCCTGACTACATGTTTTTTCTCCTCCAGGGAAGAACGATATCTTTGGGGAGCCCATTGATCAGTTTGCTCTGCCAGGAAAATCCAGTGCGGATGTCAGAGCTCTGACTTACTGTGATCTGCACAAGATACAAAGAGAGGATATAATGGAGGTATCGCATGTTTTTACGTTTACATTTATAACCATCCAGGTTCTGGGGACGTCATTGAATGGCTGATAACTGAGCAGGTGTTAGTCGGTATAATCCAAATGAATCGAAAACCAAAATTGTATTCACAGATTTTCTTTTTTCTCGAAACATGTATCAGTTCTGTATTTGTACTATATATTTGTGTACCTGTTAATGTTGTGTTGGCAGTGCTGACTTACTGTTATTTGTGTTTGCAGGTTCTGGGCATGTATCCTGAATTTTGTGAATATTTCTGGTCAAACTTGGAGATCACCTTCAATCTCAGAGAAGTATGTTCCTCATGTTAGGAAATATGACTTGATCAAATTACAATGGCGACATCTTGAATTCAAGTTTTGACTTGAATTGACTTGAATAATTCAAATGTCGGATTTTAACTGGAGGCTCAATACAATTTATAGGCAAAAGCATAACTTCAAGCTTACAGTCACAATGTAATTAAAGATGTCTTTTAAGAAAACATTTGCTTTTCAAAATATAATTACCAACATATTACTTTTCTCCATAAATGAATTATAATAAATGAAGTCTGTTATGTAAATACTGTAAAGCTATAGCTATAAATGTGAACCCAGTGTTATGCAAGCTGGTTCTCACAATGTGCTGTCCCATGACTGCTGAAGATAATAATAATGTACAAACAGTCTCTCCTTTAAGACTTTCATAGTGTTGCACATGTGAGAGAGACAGAATACTTGTGTCAAGAGTGAAGACAGAGAGCTGAGAGAGACGTTCAAACCCTGCTTGCTTCCTCACCTCCACACAGCTGACCGGTGACTGTGAATGTTGGAGTGTCGGGGTCGAATATTTAGAGAAAATGACGGACACAGAAAGGTGTGGTGGGCAATTCTGATGGAGTATACTGGCGCCTAAAAGAGGGACGTTGATATTTTTCAGGTCTCACTCTTTACAGCCTTCTTGCTCTGTGGTCACAGCGCCCACAGGAGCACCAGCACTCAGCAGCTGATTCACTCTCCTCTGCCTGCTGCACCTCTCTCTCCTCATCTGCTCTACGATTCATCAGTAAACGCTGGCTCAAATAAATAAATACAGGCGGCCATTGAATTCAAAGACCTCATCCCCATTGTCTAAATCATTTTAATATTCAGTAATAACATTGAAAATATTTTCGATAACAGCTGCGCCTTCTGTACTCCAACACAACAAACAGCGGCTCTCCTGTCTACAGCTCTCACCCACGTTTCCTCCGATGTCTTCTTGCAACAAGTCACTAGATTATAGACGGAGACTTCTCCTCCCCTCCATCTCTGAAGGCTTCTGTTCATAATGCTGTCAGACACTATTAAGCACAATCTGAGCCCGTGAGTGGCAAAAAAACAGCACTTTTAGTGGACGTAATCAACATTGACAATGTTGCCCCTGCAGCCCAGCAGCTGCAGCGCTCTCGATCAATACCGGACCAGTTTCAAAAATTGTTGTGCCAATAAGATGCAAAAACGTGGAGGACTTTGGTATTGAAAATATCAAAGTCTTTTAAGTCTTTTTTTGGAAACATTTAACATTTTGTGGTTTAATGGATTCTTCCTCTCTTTAACCTCCACACGTTTTCCCGTCTCCCTCTCTGTCTGCAGGTGAAGAATGACGCTGCAGGCTTTGTGAGCGGAGAAGACTCTGACTGTGAGGGGTTCAGCAGTCCACTCAGGAAACACAAACTGTCTTCCACTCACACAGGTGAAACTTCACACATACAAACAGCTCGCAAGAACAGACAGAAGTCCCGGTTGATCAGATCACAGAGGTGATTGGCCCCCTGTACCTCTGACCGGACATTTCTTTAAGGAAGGATGAGTTAACAGACCTCTGTGTTCTGTTCTGTCAGTCTACTTTTGAAACAGAATTGTAATAAAAAAAACATTTCATCCTGTTTGATTTTTTCTAATCCTTACTTTATACTCTTATTCTAATCATTATTATCACTGCACATTTAGCTCATAAACAGCTATCCTGACAGAAATGATGAGGCAGGGAAACGTGGCTTATCATTGCTGGATGCTCCACTGTTACTCCTTCACAGAGCACACAGTGTACCGTATGCATTGACCTTTTTTCCAGGCATCAACATTAGGGAATATTGAAGCCTTACTGAGTATTTTCTGTCTTACTAGAAACATTTTCTATGTTCATAAAACAGGTTTACATACAATAAACATTTTGTCTCAGTGTCTAGTTTTCATCTTTACATTTAACGTTCCTTACACATTTTGGCTATAATTGCATCATAGATGCACACATATACATTCTGGTATCAGTACCAGTAAACAAACATATTGACAAAATGCTATCCTGAAACACTCCTCCAACACAGTTCTTAACAGGACAGAAGTAGTTCTTACACTTCACTTGTGTGACCCAAGCTAACAGTTTATTGCTCGTATCACAAGTGTGTCACCACTATTTCTATGACTCATGGTGGGCATTACATTTGTATAAGAAACAAACAAGCCTTTCCCTCTTCATCTTACACTCACTTAAAACAAGATCATTCCTCAGAAATATCTAACAAACAGCAGCAAGTTAGGTTTTGACACATTACTTACCTGAAATACAGGAAAGCAGTTATGAGACAAGGAGACGTGGCTTGCCTTGAATTCTTCCACGAGCATGAGCTTACTCAATACAAGCCCAGAGCCAAATCACACGTCCCTCAGTCTCACACTGCCACCTATCGTCGAAAAAGTAGCACGGCGAGTGCACTGACTTGGTCAAAATACCAGATTAGTCGCATAAAGAATAAAGAATAAAACCAAATAGTTACATTCACACAAATGTGGTAACACATTAGTGGAAATCACACAAACACAGTGATTGTTTGTGTGTCCCTGTCAGGTGACATCTCAGCAGGGAGAGAGAGAGTCGGATGTACAACACAACATAGCAGCTGTGAGCAGCGTGCAGGCAGCACCAGAGAGGATCATAAACATACATCGTAAGACCTGCTATTTTGTTTCCCTCCTGTAAAGCACACATTCATTCATTACAGAAGCAAAGTAGACTCATTGCCTCTGTAGATATGGCCCTGTGTTTTCCAGTGACGATGAAGGGGAGGACTCAGAGGAGACCCGCCCCGCTCAGACCTCCGCCGGTCCTGCTGCTGCCACAAACGCTACAGGGTGCCCCGACACTGATATGCGAGAGAACACCTGTAACCCTTTAACAGGCAAGTGTAGAGATGCATTCAAGGCACATGAGATACAAACAAAAGTCTGTGTGTAGCGGTGACAGCTCCACCTGGCTCTGCGTGTGTCACACTGTGTCTGTATGTGTGGACCAGATGCGTTCTCAGGAGTGTCCAACATCTTCTCCTTCTGGGGCTCAGAGAGTCGAGAGGAGCAGAGATACCAGGAGGTGCCCTGCTCCCACAGCCTTCCCTCACCTCCTCCTCAGCCTCCCTCCCTGGACCTCTTTGACCTGCGCTCCTCCTCCCACTGTCCCTCCAGTACTTCTGCTCTTTCGTCCGCCATCCCTCGGAGGAAGAAAGTCGAGTTAGAGAAGAGGCTGGAGGCACTGCAGAGACAGATAACCAGGTGGGTCACAGCAGGGCTTGGTCAGTGTCTTCATCAGTACATGTACGTCAGGTTTCAGGTCAAATACACAGCCAGCCAAATACTTTTATTCTCTTTGACAAAAAAAATATTTAAAGACATTTACATTACATTACAGTCATTTAGCAGACGCTTTTATTCAAAGCGACATACAATTCAGATTCTATCGCACCGTAGGCTCAGCTACGGGAGCAGTTTGGGGTTAAGTGTCTTGCTCAAGGACACATCGACATGCGACTAGCGGAGCCGGGGATTGAACCGCCGATCCTCTGATTGAAGGACGACCCTGCTCTCCACTTAGCAACGGTCGCCCCACATAAAAATATTGTCTGTTTAACTAGAGCCAAAATGTCCCCTCTGACAAGTCAAAGCTCAGTGTATGTTCACTGGTGGCTTCAGATTTCCACATCACACTTACCGGATCATGATTGGCTCCACATTGACATCACAAAATCCTGCTGACACTGTAAATCCATGTGTTAAACTGAGATTCAAGCCCAGAGAAACTTTCCCCAGCCTGCTGGTGTCAAGCTCTGCACACATGCCTCCATCATTCTGCACAGTGAAGGTCAGACATCTAAGTGAAGTAACATGCAAAGCTTTTTGAGTGGAGGGGGGCATCACTGTAAAAGAAGAGTAGGGATGTCAAAAGAATAAGATGACCAGTCCTTTATGATCTCCGCATTATTATACCATGATGATATTCACACAGAAGACTATTTAAACCATCTTACTTCGTGTTATAAACATGCTTTTTACTTTTGTTGTTTTTGTGTACTTACTCATTTGATGAGTGGACTTCAGGCTCCTCTGCAACATTCCTGCTGGTTCTAGAACTGACAGTCTAGTGTATCGCTGTAACACAAGTAGCTCTTTCTGTTTGGATCTGTGTGTGTGTGTGTGTGTGTACGCGTCTTTTCCAGGTTGGAGTCTCATATGTCAGCAGACATCGGGACAATCATGCAGCTGCTGCAGAGGCAAATGCCAATGATCCCACCTTCCTACAGCACCCTGACACCAACATCCAACGCCCTCTCCTCCCCCACTGACGAGTCACCGACCACCAACCCCCAGCAGCACCTGTCCAATGAAAACGATCAACAACTTGAACCAGAATCTAACTCTCTGGATTTCGGTTCCTCTGTCTTCCATCTTGCTGCCTTCCCCCATCTCATCCACACCTCACCCCTTCACACTTCATATCAGTCATTGTTGTCTTCCCCCAACTTCCCCCAGGACACCTTCACCTCCCCACCCCGACCCCAAACTTCTATCCAGTCTTCCTCCTCTGTCTTTCCTCAGACAGGAAGTCAGTGTGTGTCTCATTCGTTGTCCCGACCCTCACCCCTCAGCACCCTGAATCCTCAGTGGCCAGAGAGGCTTGATCAACCAGTCCTTCCTGTTAGGAACCAGAGCTCCGCCTCTGTCTCACAGGTACGGTACACCTTTTAGTAGCACGGTCTCTTAACTTTCAGAGGAGAATGGGAAAGTGTATAAGAGATGTTCAATTCAGTCTCAGAATTCTGACTTCTTATCAGAAGTCTTGTTTTCCTCAGAATTCTCAATTTTCTTGATTTTTTTTGTTTTGTTAAATATATATAGTAAAATTCTGAAAATGTTGAATGAAAAATATCACATATCTTAGTGCTTTAGAAATGTACGGGGACGAGAGGAACCAAGTTTGTTTTAATAAAATGGCACAAGTCTCTCAGGATATTAAGCCTTATCCACCATGTTGTTACATGTTGTAGATGATGGGGAAGGAAAGCTAGAGACCACCTGAATGCAAGCAAAGCTAATGGAATGAGTAGAATGGGTATTACATGCATACATGTTATTCTGGTTATGATTTTGAGTTTATGAGGTTATGGGTTTTGGAGTTTATGTGTTTGTAATAATATACTGTGGTGGAAACCGTTAATAGACAGCAGGTTATAGTGGGATGTAAACACCTAAACCAGGTTTCTGATCACGTGTCTGACATTTTTGCAGGCGCATTTTGAACTAAAGTTATACAGCAATTACTCAGTAAATAATAAAAGATGCCGATGATACAGGCTGAAAGGAAAGTGATAATCTGAGTATGTTTGTTACGTACCTTTTCTTACCTTGTCCCTCTTATAGCTTAGTAAAGAAAAATGTCTCTTATGTTCATAATTCTGGAGGGATACTCAACTCACCTAGAATAGACTAAGTATATTGTTCTAGCTTTTACAAGTTTTTATTAGCTGTACCTAGCCTGATTCAGTGTTAGTACTTTTTGCAGTCTCTGTTTGTGTAAGGTAGGTGTGATTTAGTTTCACCTGGCCAATTGCCTTGTTAAATAGGACCCGAGAGCCTGTTTTAGAGTGTGCAGCATTCAGCGTGTCGTAGAAAGCATTTTTCATAAAGAAATATGATTATTGCTCCAGACATATTAAATATCGAATTAACGGGAAAAGTCCGAGCAACATCATCATACCAGCCATTGTAAACACTGCAAACACAATTATACATGAACCAATATCATATCTGGAAGATATCTAGAAGATTTGCCACAATTTTGGCCATAAATCGACGACCTATGCTCACTCTATGGCTCTCTCATCACGGAGCAGGATCGCACATGGCGGGTGAACACATGCAGGAGGGGCACGATTCGACCCGGAAACGCACAGCGGCGTCCAAATTACTCTATTTCAAACCGTTCAAAAGTTATGGGTATGCAGCCAACATCAGCCACAGGTCACGAGGAAAAAAATAGGGTAAAAAAACTTACGTTTTGACGGTTTTGGCGATGAAAAACGGATTTATTCCAGCCGATTTCTGCACAGCTCTGCCCGCCATGTTCTGCTGCATGTCTGTGAGTGAGATCAATGCGCTTGCGCAATGAATCACAAAATGGCAGACGATTCTGTGGGGTGGAGCAATCCATGTAGAGAGGGGGGTTCGCCCAGCATTTTGCGATTTTTAGTCAGTAAACAGACCCGGATACGATCAAACACCCCTGCATGGCTCCCGTTGGACTATCCCGCATCTAAAAATGTCTCACACTAGTAAATCGGCCTTACCAGGGTCACATGACACACATTATGAGCCATTTATTGTTATGAATGACAGATATGACACATCATAACTGCTCAAAATTATTCAAAATGGTGTCAAACTGATTTATTAGGATTATTGAACACTCTTAGTGATAAGAAAAGTGAATATATAGTTAATATGTAGTTATATAGTATATCAAATGAGTATACAGCAATGCAACAGCTGGTTCCGAAAATCAACATTTTGATTTTTATGACCGTTTATGCTGGCCTGCTTCACTCAATCGAAGTAAAATATGTTGTGGGGACATGTAACACGTGTTGTTCTATGACTGTGGTGTGATTTTAGGCTTGCAGCTGCATTATTTAAATAAAAAAATGTTCAATACAAGTGCTTTTTTTCAGGCGAACCTAGAAATTTTTCAATTTGAGCTGTGCCATAAGTGTATCAGTTATTAACCAGTAACATATACACAATATTTACACAATTCAACACATCTCACAAGTGTTACCAGTATTCTAGCATCAAAATTATTAAAATAGACCTTGTAGTTAGAGCTCGGGACTCTCTTGCGTATGGCTATGCAATTTTCGAGCAGAGGCCTAAAAATAGGGCTAGGGTCCTATGTGGCAGGGGTGTGGCTTGCACTCCTGGCAGACAATGAGCAATCAGTAGGTAGCTGTCCTTAACCACTGCTGGTGGTTGGAAGCGTCAGTTTCCAAGTGTAGGGCAAACGAAGGCAACAGGACGACTTTTTCAAGCCAGACTTCGTCAAGCAAAGACTTCTCGAGCATGTACTTGCGGGTCAGTAATCTGTTTATATTGACTACCATGTGTTTGCATCCTATTTCTGTCCGTTCCTCTGTCCGGTGGTCAATTAGACATTGGGCCACTACCAGGTGCTGTGACACCACTAATCTCATCTGTCCTACTCTCTCAGCTCATGGCGAGCAAGTGGTGGCAGGGGGGCTCTGGAATTGCGAGTCGGCAGTGCCGAAAGCTGAGTTCATCTCAGGCTACGCTTCCTAGTTCTCCCTCAACTTTCTTGCTCTAACTGAGACCTGGATCACACCAGAAAACACCACCACACCCGCAGCTCTGTCAGATGTGTACTCTTTCTCTCACACTCCCAGAGCTGCGAGGCGAGGTGGTGGTAATTTCCCCAAAATGGAAATACTCTCTTGTCTCTGTTCCACAGCTCTCCCCGTCCTCTTACGAACTTCATGCCGTTACTGTCACTTATCCAGTCAAGCTCACCATTACTGTTGTGTATTGCCCTCTTGGTTCCAAGTGGGTCACTCGACTGAGACAGCCCTCCTTGCGGTGACAGAGTTGCTTCACGCCGCAAGAGCGAACTCTCTCTCCCAGTGGCGGCTGGTGGAAAATGTTCTAGGTAGGGCCATCCTATCAATTTCAGCAAACATCCCAGTATGATTTAATGCAAAAAAAATTAAGGTATCAAACACGCATTACTACTTTGCAGTTAAATATTTAACATTTATTCCAACACGAAAAAAAGCAGTAAATAACACTTAGATAAACACGTCAGGACATCTTATTAATGTCACCCTCACAGGGAATTCAGTATAATATAATAATATATATATCATATAATAATATTCAGTTTAATATAATAATATATATATCATATAATAATATAATAATATATAAATCATATAATAATATTCAGTATATAATAATATATAGATCATATAATAATATATATATCATAATAATATAATAATATATATATCATATAATAATATATAAATCATATAATAATATTCAGTATAATATAATAATATATATATCATATAATAATATAATAATATATATATCATAATAATATATATATCATATAATAATATTCAGTATAATATAATAATATATACTGTATATCAAATAATAATATTCACTATAATATAAAACACACACACACACACACATATATATATATATATATATATATATATATATATATATATATATATATATATATATATATATAATGATTTATTTATAACTATATATCATTTCTCAGCAGGTGCTTCATGTCCCTCACTCCCTAACTGTCCGTGCTGGATCTGTCCCCGTTGTTTTAAAAAGCTAAATACATTATTAGCATGACGTCATCCAGCTAGCCAAACCTGTCTGGTGTACAGCTAGTACAGAAGCTTCGCATGTACTGCTTCCCGTTCCCGCTAGTCTGCTGTCTGATTGTGAGGTCAGGCTGATCTGGGATCTGCAGAATCTCCGCCAAAGTTCTCCTCTCAAACGGGTCTTGGAGGAGTAGTGCTCGCGCTGGGGCACGCGCTCGCCTGTAGAGACTTCTCCTGACGAGAATGCGCAGCTTTGGGCCAAATCGATTTGAGGGCGCTGATTGGCTAAATTGTATGTCACTCATATATATCTTTAATCAGCAATTGGCTAAACTGCTTCATAGACCCCTAGCTGCGCGTTCTGAGACGTGTCGTGCACATAGGCGGAGAGGACGAGCAGGAAAAGCATATATTTTTTCCGCAGATATCATATTTTACACATATTACTGGGTACATTCCATAGTTCAAAAACACAAATATTGACAATTAGTATTATTTATGATTATTATAATTTTTTATTTTTTTGTGTGGCTCAAGGTGGGGCCATGCCCCATTGCCCTCTATTGGCCAGCCGCCACTGCTCTCTCCTCTGTCCTGATTCTCCTGGACCTGCCTGCGGCATTTGACACAGTGAACCACCAGATCCTCCTCTCCACCCTCGAGGGGATGGGAGTCTCAGGCTCTGCACTCTCCCTGTTTGCATCCTACCTGACGGGTCGATCCTACCAGGTGACATGGAGGGGGGCCGTGTCGGAACCACGCATGCTGAATAAGGGGGTTCCACAAGGTTCAGTCCTGGGCCCCCTTCTCTTCTCGCTCTACACAACATCTCTGGGTTCTGTTATTCGCTCGCATGACTTCTCTTACCATTGTTATGTCGATGACACCCAGCTGGTCTTGTCATTTAACCCCGGTGACACTCAAGTGGAGGCACGCATCGCTGCGTGCTTGGCTGACATCTCCAAGTGGATGACGACACACCACCTCAAGCTCAACCTGGACAAAACAGAGCTACTGTTCCTCCCGGGGAAGGGTCGCCCCCACCGAAACCTGTCCATCACTATTGATGATACTGTGGTGACACCAACTCGGACTGCGAGGAACCTGGGTGTGACCCTGGACGACCAACTGTCGTTCTCAGCAAACATTGCATCGGTTACACGCTCCTGCAGATTCCTGCTCTACAACATCAGGAGGATTCGCCCCTTCCTCACTGACGAGACGGCGCAGGTGCTCATCCAGGCTCTTGTCATCTCCCGCCTGGACTACTGCAACTCTCTACTTGCCGGAGCCCCGCTGTCGGCCATCAGACCTCTGGAGCTTGTCCAGAAAGCTGCAGCTCGCCTGGTGTTCAATCGCCCCAAGTTCTCCCACACAACTTCCCTTCTCCGTTCTCTACACTGGCTCCCTGTAAGAGCTCGCATCCAGTTTAAGACTCTGGTGCTAGCCTACAGGGGAGTGAAAGGAACGGCTCCTTCCTATCTCCAGGCCATGGTCAAGCCCTACACCCCCGCCCGGCCACTTCGCTCTGCTGCCTCGGGGCGATCGGTTGCCCCTTCGCTCAGAGGTCCCTGCGGCCGATCGATCCGGTCACGACTGTTTTCTGTCCTGGCCCCACAGTGGTGGAATGAACTCCCCACTGACGTCAGGACAGCAGAGTCGCTGCCCATCTTTCATCAGACTGAAAACTCACCTCTTCAAGAAGTACTACCCTGAGCCTTCCACTTAGCACTTATTGTAGTCATACTAGTTTGTTTCTGCACTGTACTTTTGCTCTGGTTTATGCTCTTAGATGCTTGTTTAAAGAAGGAGATGCACTTATGACTTCTGGTGACCAGTAGTTCTCTTGAATACCGATGTTGAATACACTTATTGTAAGTCGCTTTGGATAAAAGCGTCTGCTAAATGACTGTAATGTAAAATGTAATGTAATGTAATTCAAATCAAACCCACATGAAACAGCTTCTGTAGACTCCAAAAGTAACGGTATGTCTCTCCATGGCAGGATTTGGTCTCAGATTATAAGGTCCAGTCCTCCAGACGCCCATCGGTTAACAGACAACTGCTTCAGCCAGAAGACAGTCCCTATCCTCCCACCATCAGTCAGTCAGAGCTTCTCCTCCAGAGTGGAATCAACCAATCAGAACGGGGCCCGCTGCTCTCATCTGCTCAACCCAATACAGAAGCAGCATCGGAGCCGCGTGGGAGCCAGCGGCGCCTGTCGATGTCGGGATCATTGGACAGAAACTAGCTGACTCAGACTGACTACAGTTCAAACCCATGAAGTTAACGGTTCGTGATGAAGAGGTTTGGCGTGTCGCCACACTGCAAAGAGTCAGCTGAACTTTGTGAGCATTCTTCTGTAAGGTGATTTACATGATATAGTAGATCACAAAGAATGAACAGAAAGGTGCATGGATCAAATCCACATGCTCTTTGTTTAGGCTCTCACTTGTGTAGAGTTAGTTTGAGATAGTCCTACTTTTAGCTGTGGTTTGGTCTGCTGATAAAACAAAGTTCACCAGCGAAAAATGAAGCATTTTTCTCTTAATGACCCCAGTGTAAAAACACATTAGTTTCCATTTTTTCTCTGGCTGACATTATTCTTCAAAGCTGGCTGCTAACCTTGACCTTTATTTGAGCAGAAATGTTTCATTGAGAGCCTTGCTCTCTTTCTCAGGAAGGTTCTGCCCACACATTCACAGCTGAGGCTGCCTGGTACAACCACAGTCTGACCTGTTGGTCACTGAGCAGCTCCACTGGAGCACCTGGGGTTACAGGTTAAATTCTGTCACTTTCCCACTTGGATTGATCCTGCCATTGCTGGGAATCGGACAAAAGACTTTACGGTCAGACAGGCCTGCTTCTCTATCTTTCTCACTTTCTGGAAAAGTTGTATTTCATACTAACGGGGTAACAACAACTCCTATTTAGAATACAGGAACTGAAAGATGTTATGTCGAGTGCAGTGCACATAGGGATTTTGCAGTTGGGTCACAAATCTCC
>NW_027466452.1:360000-502500 GCF_050575085.1 Anarhichas minor | reverse complement strand
AAGCCGGGATATGTTAGCAGCAGATTGCGACAGGCTATCCTGGCCGGGTGGGATCTAAAAGTGTAGCATAAACAAGTCTTAAAACTGGATACAAATGTCAATGTTTGATACAAACATGAATACAAATAAATGATCATTTTGTTTTCCAACACAAGGCCACAACTCCATGTGGTGATAATATGTCAATGTAGCTTGTTGCATTGCTACCAAGTGGCCAAAAATATATCAATACATGTACAGGTAAACAAACAGTTCATGAATTCAGAAAGAGGTGCCCCTCTCTCATGTGTGCCCCCTGCCCTTCAGAGAGTCTGTGCAGCCACTGTCAGACAGCACAGCATCCTCTGAATTCGGCGGTGAGAACTGAACACTGATTGGTTGGTTTGCTGTCCTGAATCCTGACTGGATCATTTCCATTGTGTGTGTGTGTGTGTGTGTGTGTGAGTGCTCCAGTGTGCTGAACTCATACTGAGCTCTCTGCCATAGTTGCCATGGTGAATTTCTGACCAGCCAATGAAAGCTTTGTCTGCATTGTGTGCACAAACACATACACATACTAAATAAAGACACGCACGATATAAACACACAGATAATGTGTTTCTTCTCAGATATGTGTAATTAAGCACATCTCTGCCTCCCTCCTCTCGATCCCCCCCCCCCCCCCCCCCCCCGTCTGCTTGGTCTCGAGGCTTTCCTTCGTGTTATTGCCATGGAAACTCAACTAGATTGCAGGGTTGCAGCAGCAATGAGGGTAAGAAGGGTAAGCTTGAGATAGAGGGTGAATGAGCAAGGCAGAGACAGAGGAGGTAAAACGAGATAGTAAGAATGACATAAAGGGGATGTAATATCTATTAAATCAACAAACCAGTGAAAAGCTTAGTCATCATCACAACATCGCAGCTCTATCCCTTTCTTTCAGCGTCTATATTTTCTTGAGTCTCTGTATTCAGGTCATCATTTATCTGTCTTCAATAAGTCTCTGTTGCTTCCTGTCTGTTGTGATTTCCCCCTTTATGCTTCTCTTCCCCTACCAAAGAAAATGCTGATGTTGCACTGCTTCCACCCACAATGAGACTAAATATGTGTTTAGCTTTAGTAAACATCCCTCCCTCTAGTGATCAAGAGTGATCCAGATTTAAATGACCCTATAATGTTATAACTAGGTCTCACCACTGTCACTCAATATTCCATTAATAGTCATATTGCTGCTCCTGTTAACATATCCACTTCTTTTCCTCTATTGTCCTCCTTCCTTGTGATGATCTTCTGACTTGGCAACTTCAAAGTGACATTAAAGCTGCACTTTGAGAGGAACCAGTGGCTGCAAGAAACTATTATACAGGTTGTATTACCCTTGTGATGATAAATGGAGGGATGGACGATGGATGGATGGATGAGTGGATGAATGGACGGATGATAGATGGATGGATGAATGGATGGATGAATGGATTGATGGATGGATGAAAGGATGGATGGATGAATGGATGGACAATGGATGGATGAATCGATGGACGATGGATGGGTGGATGAATGGATGGATGGACAATGGATGGATGAATGGTGGACGATGGATGGATGGATGAATGGATGCTAAATGGATAAATGGATGGATGGACAATGGATGGATGAATGGATTGATGGATGGGTGGATGAATGGATGGATGGATGGATGGACGATGGATGGATGAATGGATGGATGGATGATAAATGGATGGATGGATGGATGAATGGACGGATGATAAATGGATGGATGGATGATAAATGGATGGATGAATGGACAGATGATAGATGGATGGATGGATGAATGGATGGATTGATGGATGAATGAATGGATGGACAATGGATGGATGAATGGTGGACGATGGATGGATGGATGAAACATGGATAAATGGATGGATGGACGATGGATGGGTGAATGGATGGATGGATTATAAATGGATGGATGGATGGATGGATGGATGAATGGACGGATGATAAATGGATGGATGGATGATAAATGGATGGATGAATGGACGGATGATAGATGGATGGATGGATGATAGATGGATGGATGAATGGATGGATTGATGGATGAATGGATGGATGGACAATGGATGGATGAATGGTGGACGATGGATGGATGAAACATGGATAAATGGATGGATGGACAATGGATGGATGAATGGACGATGGATGGATGAATGGATGATAAATGGATGGATGGATGATAAATGGATGGATGATGGATGGATGATAGATGGATGGACGGATGATAGATGGATGGATGAATGGATGGTAGGAAGTATGGATGCTTTATTGATCCAGAGGGAAATGTAGGTGTACTATTCTACAACTAAATATACTACGATGACATTTCTAGGCTTACTCTGTCATTTCTCTCCTTATTTCTCTGCCTTAATCTGGACGCCTCTCTCATTTCCGAACCGTTCTATCCTTTAACTTCACTTTTTTTCTCCAGACAACTTTTCATACAGGCAGAAACACAACCAGTTGCCAGGGGTAAAAAAGGCAATGAAATAGGTACAAACTGTGACGGACACATTTGATATCAAACTTTTATTTTATTACAGAGACACCACTGGAAAACAGAAACTTAAGGATGTCTGTCATTATCAGTCCACTGTCACTGTTGTACATGTTCACAGAGTCATTTCAAATATAACAGTTCAGTCATCCACACTGCAATTAGCCCTCAACAAATAATAGTCCTAATGCAAGGCAACTTTTCCAGCATGTTTTAGAAAAACAATCCATCGATCAGTTCACATGTGCCCAGTCTTTGTAGAAGGGAGAGAAAAGAGTCAGACTGTGGATTCATGTAAAGCGTAGAGTGTTACAGTCACAGAATGTGTGAGACGACGTCATTTCAGTAGCTATCTTAACATGTACACATTATTTGGATACAGACTTGCATCCCAGTTCAGGTCTATTGTGAGCCACAGAGGGCAAAAACATACCACCAGCCGCCCTCCGTTGCCTCTAAATTAGTGTCATTATGGTAAGGATGACCTCTGAGCAAGGCAAACAGCTAAAATCTCCTAGACTGTATTTCCAAGGTATTCATATGGCAGCCACTTTTTCACAAAGACTTTCTATTATTATGTCAGAGCTCTTGTAGTGTACCAAATGGACGTGAGGCATGGGTTCAATCCATTGAAACTTAGCAATGAAGTTTTAAATGTAAATACAGTAAAATTTCTGTCTTCTAGCCAACCAACGTAAACAGTGGGATATAGAGTGAACCCTCTCGTCTGTTCAGGTTGTGGATGGATGGACTTGCAAGTGGATTGGCTCCAGGCCTGGCTGAAAATGTATTTTAGTCTATGCTAAACATTAGCATGTTTTACCAAACTAACAACCCAGACCATCAGGCTGGGTTTACACACAGAATATACTGATGAGTATAAAGATACAAATGTCTATGTACAGCAATAGAAACAGCAAACCATCACCGTTGTTGGTCGTTATAAATAGCTAGTAGCTCATGTCAACTGATTATAAATCTGACAGAAAAAACAACAACAAACCAAAACGTACATCAAGACTCTAATAGGAATCAGTCCAGTAGAACATTATGCATCCACTCACTTTGGATCCTATTGGATTTACATAACATCTTACTTAATAGCGTTGTCTTACATTTCAGTAAAATGGTAACAGTCCTGCTTGACAGTTTTGACAGTCAACTGTCTTGATCATATTAAACTAATAGTGAAACATTGGAAATACACGAATCGGATTTCTTTTCCAGAGAACTGTTCAAGTGTGTAACTCTCCAAGAACCTACAAACTGTCATGTGTGCATTTCTCTTGTCGTGTATAGTTGTTGCTAGTTGTATTTTTGAACTCCAGACAGAAGCAGGCGGGCTTGTTGCCCCTTCTTCAAGTCTTTATGCTAAGCTAGGCTAACCACAACCTGACTGCAGCTCTGTGCTTGATGTACAGAACTGAGATTGACATCTTCTCAGATTATTCTCTTGAAGAAAGAAATTAAGTGTATTTCCACAAATGCTAAACTACACATTTATTTTTACATACAATATAATGTATTTTCAGCAGCCAAGATTGAGCAAGCAAGTAGTCTATTGACAACCACTTTGTCGTACCGGAGTCCTGTGACTGATGAAGTGTTTTCTGTTGTATCAGTAGGTTTGAAGAGCAGCTGATCCGACCCGTCTGCTGTGAGGCAACAGCGCTGAGTCGCAGAAAGTCACAGACAATCAACTGAATTTACTGGCTGACTTACAGTAGAAATTCAATATATTTGTCTGCTTTCAGGATCCTCCAGAGACAGTTGCAGAACACAACAGATCTCCGTGTTGGCTGCTTGTAGGGACAGGGTTCACTGTACGGTACAACAACCAGGCACTCACATGAGTGAAGATGGTTGCCATGGAAATTAGCAACACATTTGACAAGCAGATATAAAAAAGTATCTTTCACATACACTAATCAAAAATATCTGTATATGTATATATATAATATCAATAGAGTTTAAAAGAAAGAGAAAGAGAAAAATAACTGATGGTTATAAATATGACATAATTATTAACTGGGTATCTGTGGATAATTCACACTCAGTCAATCTGATTCATATGTTGTATAAGAAACTTTTACCAGCTGGATAAATCTATGAACATCTGTGTTGTGCACAATAGGTAGTATGAAGGCTAGCTTTGTAGCTGCTAGCATAACAACCAACAACAACCCAAGTACCCTTTGAATGCAAGTGAGCTAATAAACTGTTATAAACACATTGTTACTAGCTTATTACCAGTAGCCTATTGTTCCCAAAGACACTTAATCATTAGCTAGTTCAACCCCTTTTCATATAGATTTCATATGATCATTTCATAGAATAGTATCAAGGGATAAACAAAAATTTGATTGTTAAGGCTGCAAACAAGTTTTGATCGAATGCTCCGAGCTCTTCGACCTGAAGTTAATCATGCAGCTCGGTAACGACGTTGTGAGATGTCTAAATATCATCTGATTCATAGAATATTTACTTCTGTAACAGCAAATCCAACCACAACTAGAATAACTTGCAAACATCTCATTACAGTTAAAAGCCAAAGTATTGGGTCAGTTTGGTCTGACTTCAGCTCTTGGCTCTAACTTTGTGGCCCTAATGATCCGACTCACTGACATTCTTTCAGTAAGATGCTAATTGTTGGGCTCACCATCACAATGTAATCACATATTTGAAACTTGGCACAATTCCATTTAGGTGTCCACAAGTTTCTTGGACACTGAGATTACAATGTACCACCTCCTCCTACTCTGACCGTATTTAGGCAGCAGGCCTTCTGGAATGAGTATGACCTTCTCACTGGGCTCTCACAGAAAACATGTCTGTTAGCAAAACCAGAATTTTAAATTGACCAATGCAGAAACTGTCTACATCAGAATACTAAAAATAAGAATTCACACGACAAATATAACTCAGAGTTTAAAGATATCATAAGTTATGAACATAAACCAGTTGAGGTTATTAAGCCAAAACTTTGACTATTGATTGTACGCCTTTCTTAATAATCTATAATCCAAGGGTTTCCCTTGCAAACACACATCAGTATTCCAAATCCACTTGTCTGTCATCCTCTCAAATTCATCTTTTCCACCAAAACATATTACTTTGTTGTTCTCGCTAGAAGCACATAAAACTATACTCAAATGTACAATATTCACTTTAAAATATTTACGGGTAGCGTATCTAACTGAGATGATAATCCACTGACATGCCTTATACATCAAACTGGATAACATTTCTTGCGTTTGATTACAAACCACATTGCACAACATCTATCATATCAAAATATACTTCTCTGTCGTCCAAGACTATACAAAGGGAAAACACATTTATGTACACGATTATTTCTTTTTACACCGACTGTTTAACTGCATCACAGTAAATTGATGAAATGAGTAAGCTGGAAACATGTTACAGAAATGAATAGGCTTCACAAAATGTGTATGCAAAGATTTGTATGCAAAAATATTGAACTTTCATGGGAGTATTCTATTCATTACATTCCTCTTGATTGTGTTATAATAATAGCACAACTGTATCCTGTATCCTGTGTCCTTTGTCGTGAGAATCTATTTGCAACAGGTTGAGCAGGTAAAGCAGCTTTGGTTAAGGTGGAGGTTATGAGCAGACAATCTAAACTGTTCAAAATGTCCTGTATATGAAATCTTGGCTAAAAATAATTTGTGAAGCCAGGTTCTCGGAGCTAAAAGCAAATGTACATCCACCTGGCCACGGCAATTTACCTATAAACCTCAGTATCCTGTGGTAAGCTAGTGCTTCCTCTACATATGTGCTGCAGTTAAAACAATTACAGGAAAATAATAGCAATTTCTCTGATTGTAACTGCAATTTAAATTGCAGGCATAAACATGATCTTATTGTTTCTACATGAACATAACCAATATACAGTATGTTCCACTTGGTTGAACTTTGGGTGCAGCGCGTGGCGATGTATGTTAAACCCAGCGGCAAGCGCAGCGCAGAACTGTGTGAAAGGGGCAAAGCAGGAGAGGGGATGTCCACCGAGGTTCTGCCGCCATCCAAGCTTGCTCAACTTGGAGCACCAAGCAAAAAGGGGAGGGACTTAGGAAGGGTCAATTAATCGTTGAGCACTCGGTCCTTTCTTGGCTAACATTCGTGGTCTTGTGTACACTTTAATTTAGTATTCAGGCCAAGTATTTCTTGGTCAGCACTATACGATTGCCCTCTGCCACTACTTTACATACATAAACTTACACTTAAAAGTTGAATAAGACTGCTGCTCTATAGTGGCATAATCACTATGATTTTGGCAAGTATATATTATTATGGTGGCAAACAGCCACAATTTTATTTGCCAGAAAATATCCTCTTCCATCTATATCAAAATATTGTCTCCATAACTCAATACATAGCTGTTTACAATCTTACTTAGCTAATGTTGACTGGCAGGTACATATTCACCAAGACTGTACAAAAAGGCCATTTCATCATGACTTCCTAAAAGAGGAGAGTTACTGTCCAACAAACTCCGTATTAAGCTATTACGGCTGTAATATGAATGCACAATGGCTCCACTTTTGTTAAACCCTCAAAAAATTGCAATGTTCTCCTTCTCTTTCAAAGATTATATTTCTATGTTAATTTAACCTAAGCAACATCTATTTCTTGAAATCTTATCACGCTGCCTTGTGAAATCAGCAATGACAGTTCATTTCAATGTCTACAGGTAATGTGGTGCTGTGGCTCCTCCCCTCTATATGTTCACAACAGCTACTGCCTGTTCTCTCTCAAAGAAATGACTGCAACAAAACCAAAAAACTGAATAAGATCATTGATTACTAGAATGGACACAAAAGCCTTCTTGAATCCTTTTCATCAATCAAAGTCAGTGTTAGTAGTTGACCAATCAGAGCACTTGTGTCCATTCTTCATTGTTAGGTAGAAAAGACACATGTAAAGGAGTTGAGTAGTGACTGTCACATACAACCATATACATTTGATATATCAGCTCGTTTAAATAAATACTCCCTATAATAAATGTTGAAACATTAGAATGTAAGTCCTCTCCACTCAGCTGTTGTATACTCTATTAAAAACATGAATAGCTCTTTACAACGCCGTTAGCAGCAGTACCATCATCTCCAGCAACATCGGCACCTAAATCTGAATCACAGCTTCGCAACTACAAATGCAATAAAGGACATCTGACCAGAAGTGGGAGTTTACAGAAATATATAAATATGTACACAGCAATAAATCTGTTGACGCTGTCATCAAGCTGCAGTAATTGTGCTTTCTAAAGTTCTACATGATCCAAACTTCAGGATCTTTGCTTCAGGCAGATTTCCATCAGAACTCTGCTGAGAGTCATTCCAGTATTGCACTAACTCTATGTGACTAGCCCACAGACACATGGCTTCTCTTTTGATGGCACTTGGGCACTAAGTTAAAAAAGAATGTAAACACTGGGCAAGAAAATCATGAATTATGTTGGATGAAAAGTCCAGACAGTGTGTTGTTTCTGGTCATCAGTAAACAGCAAATTAAAATGTTGGTATGTTAATGGTGTAGAAATATCACAATTGTCTACTTCATGAATTCAAACACACAAGTAAAATACAAAAGCAAAGTTGTAAAAGCGTGGTACAGATATGAGATATAGTGTCTGTTCAGGGAAAATACTGATTACAAGAATACATGAGTGAGAATATATGTTCAAAATAAAGTTGTAAGTGTACAAGAAAAAAAGTCCTTAATTAAGTCTCGGTTTCACAAAAAAGATCTACATTTGAAGAAAGTTTGACTTTTGGCAGAAGAGAATTCACAATATTATGAAAGAAAGTTATGATTTTCCTCGAAGAAAACTTACTATTAATATTTGATGGTAGTAAACAGGTGAGAGCAGCTGTCAGACTACTTATTGGGTTATTGAGGTTCTAAGGTTATAGCTTTCAAAAGTCTGCATGATTTTATCATAGATTTTAGGACAGACATGTCAAGTCTTCTGTTTGACTAATCGTGCAATTGTGATATCATTTTTGACATTAGAGGGAATGATTCAGTTTTATTGAAAACAATATAAAAATGATTATAGTGTGATTTTGAAGGGATCTGTATCAAACAAAGAGGTCTGTAGAATATAATGTGCAGGCCAGGAAATCTCTATAGCACAACATTATTTGATTAAGAAAATGGTAATTTGACTCATATTTTGCCATTAAATATTGAACCACTAGGGATTCTGAAAATTATAGTCGGCCATATTGGCATTTTGATCAAATTTAGATTGTTTGTGGAGCCACAATTTTGTTTTTCTCCAGATATGACAGATTTTAGAAGTATTAAAAACTAAAATAAAGACATTATTCTTGTAGTAATATCATTTTTTTGTTTTTAAAATTAGAATAAATAACTTTGAAATTTGTATTGTATTGTTAATTTTTGCAAAATTACACTTTATTCATGTTACATTTTGACGTTTTTGTACTGTAATGCCTTTTCATTCATTTTACTTTTATTACTTCAATAGTATGCCTTTGTTTTCTGAAAATTACAAACATTTGTTGTAAAATGTTGACTGTATTCATTAAATATTGTATTGTATTGTAAGTTCTTGTTCTATTACATTTCATTATTGTAATATTTTGCCAAATTATGACTATACTCATCAGATAATATGACTTTTTTCGCATAGAACTACAACTTTATCTGGTCATATTGTAACCTTTTTTTCCAAAAATATCACAACTTTATGCTAAAAATATTAGATTTATTTTTCCCCAACAGTTGCCATTAAAGTCATTGGTACTGACACCCATACTGTAATACTGGGAGACATGATGAGCTGATCAAATGAACCAAACAAAGAAAACATCTGTTTGGACTTGTGTATGGTCCAAGTTTGTTCAGATGACTCACATGCCGAATGTGCCAGTGTACAGAACAGCTACTACACAGTCAGAATAATTCATATACTGTACATCAATTAAATCACAGCATGTAGAAAATAGAACGATTGTTTAACTATATTTTAACAAAAGGTATGTCCTGTGATATTGTTCGTATCCAACACAAACACAACTCCACCATGAACTAAGAGATACTGCTATTGCCCAAAAGGGACTCCAAGTAGCCCAGACACAATTAAGACTGTGGGTTTAATTTCCATTGTGGCCACCCACATTCATATGTACAAACACAGCACAGTTATGGGCTTTGAATGCAAATTTCCATCTAATGACATGTGGTTACATTGTAAACTTTATGTATCGATATTGGTATCTGTGTTTTAATAAAAGATAAGAGCTAAGAATATACCGTATGTATAAATATTGTGATAAGAATGTTACCCCAATGACAACTGACCTAGCAGTCAGAGGAAAGAGGGTGAGAGTCATTAGGCTGATTCCAACCTCACTGGGAGGGAGATATTGGACGGACCGAGGGGGCTGGAGCCTCTGAGTAAGTCAAGGGATCAGCAGTTTATTTAGCCCATTATCCTTGTGCCTATGCCTATGCCCAAGTGCACTCAATGTATTACATTTACAAAGTCATCCACATAAAAAAATAAACACAAGAAAGAATGTTGAATCAAGCTTCCTCCTCTTATGTTGGGCCGCGACTATAGTCCTTTCTTATTGACCAGTGGGAGATCTTGGGCAGAGTTAATTTGTAGTGCTCTCTATGGGTTTTGACCCAAGGAGGATCATGAACCTCTTGCTAATAAGTTTTAATAAGCTTACAGTACATCTCCTTGTAAAACATAATATTTATTCGATTGGGTACTAAACAGCTGGGGTGCTATATATTGTACCCTAATTGGCCAGGTGGGATGTTGCGGTAGGGACTAACATGTTTTTGGTCATCCCCTGTTGGCTTACCCATGATGGTGGACAGAGTATCCAAATTTCCTTTCATTTTTGGCCCAATCTAAAGTTCTGAATGGCCCATGCAGCATCACCATTGAAATGCTGTATTGGCCATGGACACATTTTTTATCACAGGTAAAGATTAATCAATTTAACACTGGGCGTGTCATTCTTTATAGGCCAACCCCAGAGTAGGAGGCGGAGTGTGACTCAGGATGGGGCGTGGTAAGGTAGGGGGAGGGGTTGGGCTGGGACGGCCAAACATCCCCTGCAACTGCCTGTTGGGGTGATTGGGGTGATTAGGGTGGATGGGGTTCTCTTGAAAACTTCGAAGGTTTTCATGGAACCGGTTGCTGCTTTCATTGTCGAGGCGGTTACTGTCGTCACAGAGGCGGTGGTTATTGTGGAGGTCGGGGGTGGGCCCTCGATCGGGGACGTGGCCGTACTGGGAGCCACTCTTCCTCCGCAGGGTGGACTCACAGCTGGATGAAGCAACCGACTGGCAGTCAGAGCCACCGTCGCTGCTGGCTGCCGTTACCTCCACCGGGGTGACCCTGATGGTGGTGATGGCCTGAGGGTGGGGGTGGAAGGGAGGAGCAAAGTTGGCAGTGGGGGTAAACGGCATGTTGGAGTTGGTCATGTTGGGGTTGAAGTTGGCAGAGATGGGGTTGAAGTTGGCAGAGTTTGGGTCAAAGTTGGTGGAGTTGGGGTTGAAGTTGGCAGAGATGGGGTTGAAGTTGGCAGAGTTTGGGTTAAAGTTGGCAGAGTTGGGGTTGAAGTTGGCAGAGTTGGGGTTGAAGTTGGCTGAGTTGGGGTTGAAGTTGGCAGAGTTGGGGTTGAAGTTGGCAGAGTTGGCAGAGTCGGGGTTGAAGTTGACAGAGTTGGGGTTGAAGTTAAAGTGGGCGTTATTAAAGTTGGGATTGTTGGGGTTAAAATTGGGTTGCTGGAAGTTGTTGGGGTTATTGGGATGTAAAGGATGTAAAGGGTGTACAACATGTGGGTGGTTTGTGTATACACCTCCCCCACCACCCATTCCTATTCCTCCTCCTTCTCCTCCCCCTTCGCTCTCACTTTCGGTTCCTGTCACACTCCTCCGCCCATCCACTGACTCTCCATCCCTCAGCGAATCACAGCTGTCTGTGTGTCTGTTCAAGTCGTTGAGGGCGAAAGCTGACTGTTGGAGCGAAGCGCGTTGATCTGGTGGTTTCCATCGCCAGGAGCCACTTCCGTCAGTGCTCGGAGGTTTCACCACAGGTTTGTTTGATCTGGATTCTGGGTGGGCATCAACACGGACTATACTGCCACTTCTTTCCAAACCTCCTAACAGAACAAGACAGATGATCAATAATTACATTCTACTATTAACAATAATAATCAGCATCTTCAATGTTCAAATCCATATAGCTAAAGGCACAGCGCTCACACTGCTGTGACTGCCACAAAGCAAAAGAGTCCAGTATCTGATGAGGTCCCAGTCTTCTTACTCTCGACCTTAATCAGTCTTATGCTGGGAATAAAGTACAGAAGTAAGCTAGATCCTTTCTCAACAAGCCAAAGTAAATAATTCCTAGATGTATAACCGTGCACAGAGGTGAAATTGATATTCATCAATAAGTAACAAATGTGTTTCCCTAAATGCTTAACTATTCACTTCAAGGTTAAGGCAGGCAAAATTATTTATTTTTCTTACTGCAAAGAAATCCCATGAAAAACAAAAATCAACAATGCCAGTGTGTCTCTCAAATACTTTCTGATTTCCTGACCTTCCCCAACAAACATATAGTTACATTGTTTTAAAGTAATTTTCTTATACAGCTGGACACTGTAGTTGCTAGCGTTACTCAAACCAAAGGAAATAATGCATTTCTTGTGGACTCCTTTCAGCAGGGGATTAATCCACATTTGGTGCTGGGATTTGGGGCAGCAGGACTGTGTGTGTAGTGTTAAGACTAAATAAAAGTGTGTGTATTCATGGTAATGAAGGAACATATCACAGTGCAACAGTGTGGCTCATTGATGTGCTTTTAATAGTTTATGGACATCAATGGAGCTCTATGAAGAAGATATATCAGGGATCAATATACACTTGTAGACACATTCAGTGTTGTTGTTTTTTTTAATCTTATGTGGATTTGTGAGATTTATGAAAAAAAGTATCCCTCCAGAGGCATTTCAATCTCAAATTATTTCTGTTATCTATATCTAATTTAATCTGCTTTAAATGTAGAAAAGCAAGCAATGGCACAGTTGTAGAAAGGCTAAGTGTCTGACCTCAATCCTATTAGACATGGAGCAGAATGTGTCCATAACACAGTATGAAAACTCTTAAGTACCAAAAGCTGGCGTCAAATGTATATATATATAATATACACATTACTGAATTAGCAGTACAGACCTCCTCCTCCCATTGCTCCGGTGGTGGAGGCCGGTGGTGATGGGTCCTGGTCTGTCAGGGCTCGGTACCGAATGGATCCGGTGCAGCTGACTGTGCTGCCACCATCCTCAGACCGAGGAGAGTAAAGCAGACCCTGCTGTTTAGATAAGGCTATCACCTGAAATAGGAGAACAGTGTATGTGAGCTTCTTGTCTGGCTGCTGTGATACATACTCATTAGCTACTAAACTTCTCTTCTTGTAGGTGGAATGGCACTGCTACAACTAGGAACCTTTTACCATGAAGGCAATAACTGCAGCTGTCCACAAAACATACAGCCTGCATTGAAATTATATTAAAGAAGCTTTTGCAGCACATTAGCCGTGTTTCCATTCAAATGTCAAGCAAATTTCCAGCAAACATTTGACATGTCGCAAAAAATAAAAATAAAGAATTAAGCAATTTTCATCAACCGAAGTGATTTAAATCGGCAACGTAATTTAGTCAGAAGTTGGCGGGAAACAGAGTAGAAGAAGTAGAGGTTGCAAACTGCAAAGAAAACAAGTAGCCTTGGCCATCTAACCCCTCTGTGGGAGAAAAATGGAGAGTGGTCTTTAGGAATTTGTTTCAATTGGGCAAGTTTTAAAGGAGACATATGCTCATTTCCAGGTTTATACTTTATTCTTAGGTTTCTACTAGACATGTTTACACGCTTTAGTGTTCCAAAAACTGTTTCAATGGAATTGCATTGCTAGACAACAGATTGGGTCTATGTTTACTTCCTATTATCTCTTGGTGCTGTCAATCCCTTGTGTGGCTTCTCCTACCACTGCTTTGCTGACAACTTAATCTCTTCCTCAAAGAGAAATCCCAAGATATGGTTTGACACAATTAAGAGAATTGTTTCACCGTCTGTCTCTACATGACCATGCTGTTCTGTTGATGACTGTAACAAGTTCCTTACCTATTTTATTGATAAGGTAATAGCTATTAGGTCTGGTATTCAGCCTGGAATCTGTTCATCTACATGTAGCTCCTCTCAATCTCCTACTGTTCTGGACTCTTTCCAGCCTATCAGCCTTCAAGACCTGATGGACTTAAGCAACAAAACAAAGCCATCATCTTGCCCTCTGGATATAATACCATCCTCTCTATTTAAGGAAGTTCTGCTAATTATTGGCCCTGCAGTAACATCTATTGTCAATTCCTCATTATCTACAGGATTTGTCCCGTCCTACTTTAAGCATGCCACTATCCAGCCCATATTAAAGAAACCCAACTTAGATCCGGCATTGCCTATGAACTACAGGCCCATATCAAAAATGCCCTTCCTGTCCAAAATCTTAGAGAAAGTGGTGGCAAACCAACTTACTGCTGCACTGGAGAGGCACAACATGTACGACAAATTCCAGTCTGGGTTTCGTAAGCAACACTCTACTGAAGCTGCTCTCCTGAGGGCTTCAAATGGCATTCTCATGTCTTCTGATGCAGGTGACTGCTCTGTGTTAGTACTTCTGGACCTCAGTTCTGCATTCGACACTGTAGACCATAACATCCTGATTAAGAGGCTACGTGATTGGCATATCTGGCATAGCGTTAGACTGGTTTACATCTTACCTCACTGACAGAACTTTTAATGTCTCTGTGGGTGATTTTGTGTCTGTCACCTCTCCATTGTCTTGTGGTGTACCGCAGGGTTCGGTTCTGGGGCCTCTGTTATTTTCCCTTTACTTGTTACCTTTGGGACCGATTATAAATAGTTACAATGTTGCCTATCATTTATATGCAGATGATATCCAACTCCATCTGTCATTCAAGCCCAGCGAGGCCTTCACATTAACTAGGCTCCTGGACTGTGTCAATGCCATCAAAGACTGGACGCACTGAAAGCACTTGACTTGCTGTAGATTCACAACAGATAGATTAGGAAAGGTACAGTTGGTGCAGAAAAAGAATAATTAACCTGCATAAGACGAGGCTGTCCTCCAGCACTTAGCGGCCTGCAGGGGATGGTGGTCTTCTCAGCCACTCTGAGCCACTTTTCTCTCACTGACCCACCCCCATCCATAATACTGTCCTCGGATTCACTTTCCTGATCCTTGCTGGTGAGATTTTCCTCCTCAGGAATATGAACCAGCTGGGAGGATCCAGGTCGGGATTGGATAGACACTCTGGCCCCACCAGTCAATCCGGTGCTGCCATTATGGCTCAGGTGATTATGATTGGCCATAGGAACAGAGCTTGCTGCTAGTTTCATGTACTGAGCTGGGATGTGGGCCCCAGCACGGAGCTCTGTTTCCTGAAAAGCGATAAGGGAAGGCAGGTGTATCACACCTCGGTGCTCCTCCAGGCCCATGGCAGAAGGTTCAGAAGAGCAGCGCAGTTCCATGTTCCTCTGAGGAGATGAGGAGGAGGCTGGTCTTATTCCATCCATCACCTGCAAGGATAGCTTCCTGTTGTCATTTTTATTCTTCCATTGGCTGAGCAGCTGTTTGGATCGGGTTGAGTCCATTGATGTGTGGATGGAGGCATGACGGCGTGGAATGCGACCCTCCTCCAATGAGGAGCCTCCGTGGGACCTGGAAGAAGGGGCAAAGAAAATTTGTGAACAACAAGAAAGAAGATTGCGGAAATAATGCACCAATTGTTGATTTGTGCTCTCAAATAAATCTCAGTAAACATTTTGTTACTTTTATCCTTAAATATACCTCTAAACTAGAATTAGCACCTTCTGTTTATATGCCTCCGCCAACCAGTCAAGTTGCAGCTTACATCAATGTCTATCCATAATGTCATTACTTCATCATTTTGACATTTGACCAACTAATTCTAATCAGTTCTCTTGAGTAAATATATGTGCCAGATGTAATGGAATCACATCAAGATGTTCCAGAGATATAGCATTCACAAAAATGGGATGGATTTGAGGTCACAGTGACCTTGACCTATTGTGGAAAAGAAGTTCAGACCGGGCCAGTTGATGAAGTCTAAACTACTGATCCCCAACTCTCTTCTTATTCTACACTTCATACCTATTGGTGTCCTGATGATCTTTGAAGAGTGCACTGGAATCAGACAGAGTTCTATGCAATAGAGTTTATTCTTCAAGCAAAGAACACAACCAGAGTTATTCTGGGGGAAATGACTGACTTATTCTGTTCTCACATAGTCTTATATAGTGTGGCTGACATCGGATAGCTCTTCCTCTCTTTTTTCTTTGATACGTCAATCTTATAGGTAAAAATATAGGTAATTTCTGTTTAAGTAATTCATGTGAGAGTAAAAATGAAGTAATTTCTGGCCACAATCTTTTCAACAAACATGCTGTTGTCAAGTCCAGTTGCATATCTGAATTTGTTGCTGTCTGTGCAGAGCTAGTAGATAGCATTCATGCTGTGAGTGGATGAATTGGGACTGACTTTTGGAAATGTTGGGGTCAGTGGCAAGGATAACACAGTTGGAAACAAAGTGGGATTCTGGAGTGTGGCAGAACGCCAGTCATGACAAATCATATCCCCTCCTGCCCTCTTTTTAAAGTGTACCAAAAGCCATTTCCACTGATTCTTTCTGTCTTTCAAATAAATTAAATAATAGATGAGGAGCCAAACAGATCTACAGCGACAGTTTGCCTACATGACGTATGGCGTCCACCCGCCAATCACCACGAACAACTACTGGCAGGAGTTGAGGATAAAGCCATGTCAACAACTCTCAAGTTGTGTAACATGGCACATGTCCCTCTCTTTTTGAATTTGATGTACTTTAATTTAATGTCTGTGTGTGCTCCAGGATGCCAGAAATCCTGCCATGCTCCACAGAGCCCTGCGTGTTTCCATCAGTGCTGCTTTAGTGAGGTGCTTTTGCAAGTATTTCATTAGTTGTCTTCGCAATTACGCCCACAGAGACCTTTATGCTTCTTTCTCAGATGAACAATTCTATCACATCTATAATCCCTTTTCCTGTTCCCTCAATGTTTCTACCACAGACAAAGATGACAGGGGAACACACATATTACTTATAGTAATAGAAGAGCTGAAAAAGCTGGGGAAATATAACACATGCAAATTATTTTTAGATTCCAAATAACATTTATAGAAGAAGAAAAGAGAATATGCCTCCGCCAACCAGTCAAGTTACAGTTTACATCCAATGTCATCACGTTATCATTTTATCCTATTAGACATTTGTGTCAAATTGTCATAATTAGAATATGAATTATTGAGTTATGGCCCAAAATGTTTATCCTTGAGTCCAAGTGGATGTTTGTGCCAGATGCAATGAAATTCCTTCCAGGCGTTTCTGAGATATCGCGTTCATGAGATGGGACGGACAGACGAACTGAAAACATAATGCCTATAAGGTCACGACTATCACAGTGTGTTGCCCACATGGTCAGACTGAGTCAGTTGTGTTAAATGACAAATGATCAATATAATGATTTACAACATATGTAGAAACAATAAATTAGCTCCTCTGATAAATGTTCTGGTTGTATAGCTTAATTAAGACATTCATTATGATATTTCCCTCATGATCTGACAGAGGATCGACAGCTGCGAGCGACCAAACAAGCTGTTCAGTCACAATTTGTAGCTGTGCAATAGCCAATGTAGGTTGACTTAGTCACTGTGTGGGATATTGCTGCTGAATGAGGAGGTTGGCTAAAAGGAGTCATCATAATCACTTAGCTTTTCACCCACCTATACCCTGAAGTACAAGACATTTACGTTCTCAAACCTGTGGATAAAGACTCCACCAAAAACATTTACCTTGGCAGTGTGCTGCTGCTAAAGGTCATCATGTTGTCATGGTTGCCCAGAGGACTGGATGGGGTTATCACCTCCACCTCAGCACTCGCTCGCTTCAGATTGGACAGAGACGGCTCTCGGTAGGAGGCGCTCCGTGTCAGGATGGGCTCTGGTTGGTTGGGGGACAATGTGTGGGAGGAGGTCCTCGTGATGATGGGCTCTGGTTGGCTGGGAGCCAGGGTGTGGTGACCTGTTAATGGATAACAGGGAGAGGTCAAACTGCTAATGTAAAGTTAAAAGGGGATGATTTGTCATCTTTGAAAAGACAAAAATAAAAATAAGACACTTTTGGTTGCTCGTGGCAGTCTAAGGCCACTTCCTTAGGAAAGTAATTCAAATGTTGGGTACAATGGATGGGACGGATCACTTGTTTGGTATTCGGTACATAACTGCCGCTTAGTTGCATCTGTGGTTTCCCTATAATTTTACTGGCAGTGTTAACCACTCTTGACAGTTTCCCTTTACAATGGATATTCGAGTATCCTTACCAAGTGAGTCGAGATGCTTTCCACCAGATTCTTGTAGACCATTTCAAGAATATTCTGGGTCACCCAGAAGTCATAAAGCTTCCGGAGGAGGTGTAACCTCTGTAGTGAATTCTGAATTCCTTGGTATACACAGAATGTTTTTTTATTTGATTAATATTTGATTTGCTTTGTAGGAAGTGTAGGATCCACCAGTTTTTGAGCTTAACCCTTAAGAGGGACTTAAGGTCAGGGAATCTCAGCTTCTCCAACTTCAATTTGGACCATTCTTTACGTAGAATCTTCGGATGCACTGGGACACATGATCTGTAATTTAACCAATCTTGTGTTTCGGGTCTTCAGACACCTTCATCCAGGCTACCCCACCAGGGTTGATAAAGCCCTGGCTTCTGTCCAAGTAGAACTTACACTCTGCAGCTCGCTTTGTTGATGACAGATCTAGAGGATTTTTCTACAGCCTTGGTGGCATTCCTGATGGCTTTTGTTCAAATACCCTGTTATTCCCAGGAGACTGCAAATCCCCTGCATCCCTCTTCCATTGTATAGCGCCTCACCCCTGGTAGCTACACTCCTCCACCATGTCTTCCTACTTGGCTTCTTTATCTGGTCTTCTCAGGGAATAGTGAGCTTAGGCATGATCACTTTACACTGAAAACATGACAATGTCAGGTCTGAGGGTGACCTTACGCAGCATTGCTACTTTCCACTGAGTCCATGCTTCTTGCTAACTCAAGCCAACAATCCTGCTGGCTTGTACCTCTTTGACTCCTTCCTGCACCTCCTCCTGTACAATTTTTCGCCTCTCTTTGCCTTGGGCCTGGTCATAGCGCCCCACCATACCACTGCCTTGGCCAGATCTTACTCTTGCCACAGCATGAGCACCCGGTTCTGCAGTCTGGAATTTGACTGGTCCACTGCTTTCCAGCCCTTAACTTCCACCTCTTTCACACCTCAATGCTTGCTTGTGTGTCAGGATGCAGGATCCCTGTCTGACCCGTTGTGTGTTACCTCTGTTTCCCCTGATCTCCTCTCCTCATGTGTTCTGTCAATCCCCTGTTTGTTATTGTGTGCCATGTGCTCTGTGTTTTTCCTCTGCCTCCAGACACCTCCCATGGCCACACCCCTGATTAGTGCACAGCTGCGGACACTCCAGCCGATTACCTCCCGCAGGCTGACACACCAGACTCAGATCCCACTAACCATTCCCCTGGCACTATATCAACCCTGGTCCTGCAGTCTGGGGTTGTCAGTTCGTACCATCTTTCACCCGCTTCAACCCCGTATCATCTTCTGCCTCGAGCGCCTGCCTCTGGTGTCCGCCGGTCCGGGAATCCCCCGTGCCCTCCGTTGTGTTCCAACGGACTTCACACCGTCGATCTGCCTGTCCTCCGGTGTCGATCCACGGAAATCACACCGTCGATCTGCCTGTCCTCCGGTGTCGATCCACGGGAATCACACCGTCGATCTGCCTGCTCTCCGGTGTCAGACCACGGGTACCACACCGTCGATCCGGCCTGCACCCTGTGTCGGACCACGGGCTCCACACAGCCATTTCTGTCCTTTAATTGTGGTAAAATAAAATCTGTTGTACCAGATTCTGTCTCCTGTGGTCTTGCTATTGGGTCCTGATCTTGAACTCCCGTGACATTGTGAGACTCTGGGGTTGTTAGAGTCGCTCTACTGGAGCACTTCTCCTCTGGCCACCATGAACTCTTCGCTCATGCTGCTGAAAGACAGTATGTGCTTGGTCTTTTGGCATTAGAAGGCACCTTTGCTGAGACTTCAGGCTAGGCCCAGCCATCTGTGGAGGTGGTGACTAATGTTCCTCTTGAAGTTAATGGGACTTCAAAGATCATCACAGGCCAGAGGATGCATGGAATGAATGGTAAATGGACTGTACGTTTTATAGAGCTTTTTTAGTCTTTCCGACCACTCAAAGCTCTTTCACACTACTTGTCATCATTCACCCATTCACACCCATTCATACACTGATGGTAGGGTCTACCATGCCCAACATCAGGATTCCTGGATCGAGGCTTTATCCTCAACGGAGCATGTAAATACCTTCCCCTGGTCCTTCACGGCTTCTCCATCACTGAAGGGATAGGGGCTCCACTGACAACTATCTCAAGCAAGTCCCCAAAATGTATGGAAAGGCAATACCGTCCTTAAGTCATCAACGGATAAAAATATACATTTTAAATAAGATTTGATCAAGAATAAACATATAATTTCCAATGAAAACAAAGATATAGAGTATGCCTGCTGCACTGAAAAGAAGTATGGCTAATTCAAAATTTGTTCATCAACACTTGAAGTGAAGTAAATGAGCCAAGATTAAAACTCCATAGAGATGTCCACATCTACAAAGTGTAACTGTCATTAACATGCCCGAACTTCTGGGACTTTACTTTTCTTTTTATGGAAATTTATGGTTGTAGTTGCCATCACAGGGGATGTAATCTGTAATTCTAAGAGACACATTGCAGGCATAGTTTTACCTTGGTGGCTGTTGCTAATCGCAGATTGACTGACATTGGGTAGGGAGGAGAGGGGGGGCTCTCTCAGGGTGGGGGTAGGTGCTCGACTTCTGGACCGATCCTCGCTGGGTTGAAAATTCCCCACCGCATAGACACCCTGCATACAAACAGACACATATAGTGAGACACAGAGGAGCATGCAGCAAAGACATAAGCATAAAAAAAGTTTGTCAAATCCAGGTGGTTTCAGGTGGCAGCCATGTCAGCTCCTCTGTCCCTAAGCCTTAACTAAAGCTACAGTGAAAAGGAAGTTAGTGTCCTAATCTTCAGTGATGTGATGTATGTAATTTAGACTTTAGTTTCTTAAGGGATTTAAATAAAATCCCTTAAATCACTGGATCGCTCCAAAGCAATGATTTAGCAAGTATGGCAATGTAATACAGACCAGTAGTAATATCATGAGAGATATGGAGCAAGTGAGCTGCAGAGGACTAGTAGCCTCCACATACAACTCCCTCACTTGCCCTGATAGACCAGGAGGGGGAAGGTGAAGCCCCAGTTATGCTTTCTGCTCGCAAATTTGTACAGACTTGAGGACACGGAGTTGTGATGAGGAAACTTTTGGACGTTTCATACTCTGTTGTGGGTTTCTCCTCGAGGCAAACTGGTGTTCTCCCAAACTCTAGTGGGCAGTGTATCAAAGATTCACTACTACAGCATGGTTCCAGCATGGTTTCCGCCTATCAGCGTCCACGTAGTTAGAAAATGTCAAACATGCAAGCAAAAACCCACCGCACAGGACTCCTTTGAAGGGGCAAGTCCAATAGCACAACGAAACAATGACATGGTTATCCTATCATCTTGCTGCTGTCTCTTTTTTTAAATGATTGTCTCTTTACTTTCAGTACGTTCATGCTGTTGTTACGCACCCCTCCACCTCCCAATCTCCACCCAGTCTTTGCAGATTCATCATCTTCATCTTCATCTTCATCAACTAGATCATTCTATCAGCCTCATCAGCCACCACCACCACCAGCGGTGCCTGGACTCCATGGGGGGGTTTATCTTGCTGCTGCTCAGGGCAGACGCCCCTCCATTACAAATCTCCCTGTAGAGTCCAAGCACCAAAGACTCTCTCAAGACTTATCATCACATATCATCTGTTAACAAGAAAACAATGATCCTATCTTTATCTACCTTGTGTCTCCTGATTGAAATGGCGGGTGATGCAAGATGTTACCATGGTGACGGCAGCATGTGCAGTTGCAGCAGACACCTTCCATGCATTTTGCAACAATTTTGTTTGGATTTGTTGTCTTTTCGCCTTTGTTACTGGAGCCAGTATGGCCTATGACAGTATTACAATCATCAATGTCAGAGAAGGAAGTGCAGGGATTGGATTATGTGCAGCAGACTTTGAGACGATCACTACCCATGGCATCTTCCGACCACCTAATCAGACCAGCCAGACCAAACGCCACCGAGGCTGAAGTGAGGACATGGGAGAAATTTGCCCTCAGGGCTTTCTTCTCCGTAGGTACAGGCAACACAGGTTTAGGAAAAGATCATAGTTTGGATTAAATTAAACCCTTTTTGGCAGAAAGCCCTGAAGGCAAACTTCTCCTATGTGTGCCGAGTGACCGCTCCGAGAAAAGAGGGACGAGTGCCTGGATAAGAGCTAAGCTGACCCTGCAGCCTGATAATGGCTGATGTCCAATCACAGGAAAGTGAAATGGATGAAAGAAGACAAGCTAAACCCAGCCACGGGAGATTGGAGACTGTTGTGCCCACATCCTAGAGCTAGAGCGCAGGACCCTATTAACGCATTTCCACTGCATGGTACAGCACAGCTCTACTAAACTGGACTCACTGTGTTTTGGGTTCCATTGGGAGAAGTTATTGATAGTACCTGGTAACTGGTGCTTTTTGGTACTTGATACTAGAAGGCAGAGTCAAAACTCTGCAGACCACTGATATCACTTATATCACCTATTGACAAAGTGCATCCACTGCATCATTTTGAAAAATGCGCTGCCGCTCTGCCAATCTGCTCATTTTCTATAACCAGTGTAAGTTTAGCATGAAAACATGGTGAAATTAGCAAGCTTACGTTAGCCAGCTAACTAGCCAGCTGCTAAATGATTCAAATCAAACAGCTTAATGCTTCATCTACACACTCTTGTCACAGTGTAGGAAAGCCCATTGCTATCGCCAGATAATCAGTCTAAATCAGATTTACCAGATTGTGTGATGTGCTCATAGCTTAATTTCTAGTTCACAGAAAGGAGTGAACGGGCTGTGCTGTGATTGTAATACCGCGTTTGGTGTGAACGCACCTTAATGCGACACATTAAAGAGATTAGAGGGTGTTAACATTCTGTTATTTCAAAATGTAGATTAGTCTTAAACGGTCCACTCTGTTTCAGAATTTGTCTTGCAAGATTAGGGCTGATTTAAAATAGGACATGGCATTTTGAGCCATTTTCAACCATGACATAACTATTTTGATAAACCTGGTAAGAAACATCAACATTAACACTAGCATTTATGTGTTTCATGACAGTACAGTCATATCATTTACTTTACAGCTTAAAAAACGCACTTGGTGACACAATTTATTTATCTATTAATGCTGCGTTCCAGACAACTCGGAAGTTGCCATTTTTCCAGTTCTAATTTCCATCTTCAGACCTCAAACTGTTCCAGGTACTGTTCCAGGTACGTTCCAGGTAACGTAAACAGCAACCGTGGCTGACTTGACATTTATTTGGCTAGTGTACACATAACTTGATAGTTATTTGGAAGGCAGCATATTGCGATACAATATGTGACATCAATTGTGGTACTTTTATTGAAGTAAAGAATCTGAATACTCAGTTACCCTCGTCCCATGCACCACACACCACACCACCCCTACCTCGCCAGTGAAAGCAGGGACAAAACCAACAAAACACAAAAAGCATCTGACGTGGGTAGATTTACATGTAGTTCAAAACATGCTGTGTAACTGGAATAAAAACCAAGTGCAGTACTGATGCACTGTAGCACAGAAACAAGTGAGGCTGCCAATCAGCTTCAATTGATCTACTTGTCTTTTAATTTCTACTCTGATGAAAGATGATGCAATGCCAAACAAAGAACCCTGAAATAGCCCTGTGAAGCCTGGACTGTGCAAAATGATTGCCTTGAGAACAAATGTGCGTAATCATCATCTCTACAAGGTGTAGAGCCACATAAAGGGAGGATAAACATCTTGCAACTGAAGTTAATTACAAAGATCTTTTTCCAGGTTAATAATTATATTTTTGCAGAAAATAAAGGACCTCCGCTAGTGAAATATATTTAGTTTAAATTGTGTTAAATGACTGATGAGTTGATGTTCAAGAGCACAACCTCACATATCGGGAGCCAACGTTTCTTCCTGCAGGAAAAGGCAGAAAAACAAAGATGTAGGCAGCTGAACAGGGTAGTGTGTATGTGTGTGTGTGTGTGTGTGTGTGTGTGTGTCTGCTCACAAGTGAAACTGCTTCAGTACCGCTCATGTCTGTTAGAGTGAATGCTGGACATGCTTATCCGAGTGTGTGTGGGCTGGAGGGTGAAGCCGTGTGGGAGGTATCAAATATACTGTGCAAATATCCACCAGTTTCTGCACAAGAGTTGAACATCATTGTCTACCTTCAGCCCATAAAACTGTACTGAATAATGCAGTGAACCAATGAACAAATGCAAGTACATGAAATCTGCATAAAATGCCTGCTGTATGAATTGCTATCTCTTTCAAATACAAACTAGCACAAAATGAGCAAAAAATACATCATGGATGCAATATACTCTTCTTGGATGACAGGCATTCATTAGAATAGTATATTTTTACACCTCAAACATATTTCCCTTTTAAAACTCCATACTACTTCTCTGTAGATTTTCAAACTATATGTGACTTTGTGACTCTGGATGCGAATGGTGCTGTGACAGGACCATTCTGTTTTTGCCATTGCGTATGGCTTACAATTGCGGCCTCCCTCATGTTGGAGATGTCGAACGATTTTACTGTAAGTTTGCCTCCAGCTGTCTTTTCCCATCTGGAATCCTCAGCCAACCAGGCTCAAGAGGATTGTAAAGCCAGCCCTAAAAAAACTTTCACTTAGTCATTAAGGCCGTTCAGTCCACACTCCTACTCAGAGGGTTGGACGACGTTTCAGTGTCAAACATCTTGCTCTTGTGGCAGAGCTGTTTTGCAGGCTGTGATGTACAAGGGTAGAAGCAGCTCTGCTTAAAAGGGTGCATTCAGTCGCACGCCATACTTCTTGCATGGCTTTCAACGACATCAAGCTCTCTCTGGCCTGCTATCTCTCATACAGCAGTTATCATATTAAGACTTAAACTTAAAACAATCGTCATATACAGTACATACAAGTAGGGATTGTAGGCATAATAATGGAACATGCAATAATGCATTGAGTTGGAGGTTTGCGGGTCGGGATTCGTTGATTAACATATATTTTTGCAGGTTGGGCGGTGCATAACAGGTCGGGTGGGTGCAGATATTAGAAAAGCCTGACCCGCGCATCACTACTTGATCTGCTTTGAGTGTGACCATTGGCATATTTCAAGATGTTGGTACTAATAAAGAGCCTAATTGGACAAACCAAACACGTTTACGTTTTTGCGGCGGCCAACGTAGTTCTCCTACACCATTGGTGCACGGGAGAAGTTCCAGTTGGTTGCAGTCTGCACCCTCACCGCTAGATGCCCACAAATACTACACACCCTTTAATCTACACAGGAAACCTTTCTTTATATCTCAAGAAGGTTGTGATGGTTCAAAGTGTTACCAGATAAACAGCAATGGCAGATCCCAGTAACCATCCACAGTAGACGTCGACAGGATGGTTTCTGAACTGGATGATCCTCGTCAGCCCGGCCAGGATGGCCAGCATGACGAAGGAGAACACCAGGAGAGGCTTCAGCAGCTTGGCAGAGTCCGTCAGCACTGCGTTGAAGTACATCTGAAACACAAATATTTCACATGAGCCAATCATGATCTTTTAAATGTCTATATAAAAACAGATAATCCCAAACCTGTGATTGTCAACTCCGATTAGTGAGACTGTGTTCAATTCCCACCTGTGATTAAATTAGATCTATTTAAATGTCAAGCCATTTGTAAATGACCCACAAGAGATATATGTTCTATGTTTCTGTGGCTAGAGTTTAGGTGGCATCGTCAGCTACAAGTCTCAGTCTACATAAGAGAGTGTATATGAACCACTTACTGAGATGTAGACAGCAGCAAAGGCAGCTAGAGTTGCATGCTGGGAGGGGAAAGACTTCCTATAAAGAACAAAAGAAAGACAGTGTGTTCTACAAAATGATCATGTACAGACAGCTGAGGACAATGCTGAATATTCATCTGCAACAGGGAAGTGACTTTCAAAGAAACTTGGACGTGTGTGTGTGTGTGTGTGTGTGTGTGTGTGTGTGTGTGTGTGTGTGTGTGTGTGTGTGTGTGTGTGTGTGTGTGTATGTGTGTGTGGTGGTAGCTCTGCAGGTGTTTAATAAATGCAGTGTATGAAGGACAAAAGGAGGGCAACCACTCCAGACCTCTGATGTGTGATTTGCTATTTCATCGCCTAAATATTACAAACAGTATCCTGGTATCATGCAACTAAATACAGATGCAGTGTGTGTTATTAAGTGTTTCTAACTATTCATTATTATAAAGCATTAATTCATACCTTTGCATTGACACTGTTGGTAGTCTTGAATATTTTAAGAGGTCTACATAAATATAGAACCACAAATATGTTACCAAATACATAGATCTCCGTTAATGTATTTGTCATATAATGTTTTGTGATACAGTATTGATTTAACTAATATTTGACATGCAAAGATTGGTGTCAGACAGTGGTTAATGTTGTGTTGGGATGTTGGATGTTACACTGACTGTAGTAAATGCAGAGAGATCCAACTGTTGTGATTGCATAAAAAAGTAAACTGTAAGAGCCATTTTGTATTCTTAACAGTTTTTGTATTTTATGTTTATTGCAAAAGTATGTGTGTTATGCTCTTTAGAATGTTTACCATATAATAGAGTTAAAAGATTGGTCATGTTGTAAAATGTGCTTCAAATGTGTGTTTTTGCCCTTTGAAGATAAAGGCTCCTCTATTCTGTCCTGCTATTGGATAATTATTGGTTGACTCCTTTAAGTGAGTTTCAGTGTAAGTTAGGCTTTGATGGAGCAGGAGGTGGAGCAACAATTTTTCTGACCGCAGATTCTAGATCGCAGATTATAGACTTTTTAGTTATAGCCAGCTTAAGTCAATGCTTTAGTACTCCAGTTATTACCTAAGGAAATTGTTTTGTTTATTTTTGTTTACATGGAATAAAGCCACTCTTAACTACGAGCTACGAGCCTCATCTTTGGACAGCTAGCAAGAAAAGTTTAGCCTGCAAGAGCACGTAAGTTGGACATGGTAGGCTACGCGAGTCAGAACCCTTTACATCCTGCAAGAAGTGGCCAAGAAGGACGGTAAAATAAGCTGCCACTACATTAAGTCAGAAAAATTGCTCCATGAAAAGATTGGATTTTCGGGAATTGATTGGAGCACCGGGGATTCATGCACAAGGAATGAAAGATGATACCACCTTTCTTGGATATCTGTTGGATTTGCTTTGGAAACTGATGGACAGAAATACTCGCCACGGATGTCAAGTAAGCACTGTTATTGTCTTCCATGGACGGTTGAGTAAATCGCTTGTCAGCGGATGGTAAAACTCGTAAAACACGGCGAAAAACTACGCTAACGAGGTGCTAACGAGGTGCTAACGATGCGTTAGCAACCCGCTATCAGTCGGCTAACAAGGCCTCTTTGTTATGTCAGTAAATGACACGGACTGGAACTGCTATACATGCTAGCTACACTTGTGAAATGAAAAGACTTGTAATGTCAGTGGATTGGAATTAAAATGTATTGAGAGCTACAGCATTAAAACGGATCAAGAGGAAATGGAAATCCTACCAAAAAGGGTATCAAAGCTTACTGTCAAGGCTATGGAGGAGAAGCTTAACCGGCTAATAGGGGCTAGGAAGGCAACGTATGGACATCTTGGCAGAATGATCAGAGAGATTGACGCTTTAATGGATGATAATGGAAATGCTCATGTGGTCTCTGCAAAAATATCCACTGATTTCACAAAAGTGAAGATGGAGTTTTGTGAACTGAATAAGAAAGTCAAAGCTCAAATGTGTGAGGAAGACGCTATGAGAGATCAAACTCAGTGGTTTGAGCCAAAGTTTAATGACGCAAGGCATTTTGTGGAAAAGGTGGCGAGCTGGTTGAAAAGTATCCGGCACCAGGCTGATGAAGCAGACAAGCTTGACGCAGAAGTTAGTCCCTCAGACAGCATCTCAATGGTTATGTCCAGGGAAAGGCCTATTAGTCAATCTGGTTCTCTGGTATCCTCCACCACCTCATCGGTTAGGATTAAAGTAGAAACTGAACGTGCAGCGCTGTTGGCACGTGCTGAAGCATTGAAACAAAAACAGGACATTGAGAGAGAAGAAGCTCTACTTAAGGCAAAGAAAGAGCAGTTTGAATTGCAAACTGCCATTGCAGTGGCCAATGCAAAGCTGCAGGTGCTTAATGTGCATGAGTCAGGTCGCAACACACCAGCTGGACCTTGTGATGGAATGAATGCTTATCTGGATGGCACAATGCATGCTGAGATTGAGTCTTATCAAGTCAAGGGAGCTGACATGCCACGGAGACGCAGCATCTTGCATAGCCCTGAAAGAGTTGTCAGACCTCGGCAACAGCATAATGCAGGAAACGAGCCAGCACCTGCAAGCCAGAACGACTTTGGAAAGTTGGTTAGCATCATGCAGCGTCAGAATGAAATCACTGAACTTCTGGTAAAGCAACAGAAAATGTCTACTCTCCCACCACTGAATATTCCAGTTTTCAGTGGTGACCCACTGGAGTTTGGGTTTTTTATGAAAGCATTTGAGCATGGTATAGAGGGTAGAACTGAAAGCAACAAAGATAGACTCCATTTTCTTGAACAGTTCACTAGCGGCCAGCCCAAGGTGCTTGTTCGCAGTTGCCAGCACATGCAGCCAGACAACGGTTACACAGAAGCTAAGAAACTCCTCAACAAATACTTTGGGAATGAATACACAATTGCCTCAGCCTACATTGAAAAAGCTCTGAAATGGCCCACAATCAAGTCAGAGGATGGAGAAGCCCTTTCTAAATTTGCTGTGTTTCTCACAGGTTGTTGCAATACAGTGGATAGTGTGGAATATATGGAGGAGATGGATAGCCCTACTAGCATGCGGGCTATTATCTCGAAGCTTCCTTTCAAATTAAGAGAGAGGTGGAGAGGAGTTGCATGGGAAATACAGGAAAGAAATGGCAGAAGAGCTAGATTCAAAGATCTGGTCAGTTTTGTGGACAAACAGGCAAAAATCACTTCTTACCCATTGTTCGGAAACATTCAAGAGCCCAGTTTCTCTAAGGACGTTGGCAAGTTTAGAGGGAACACGTCAAGTAGTCCAAGATTCAAGGAGCAGAAGAACATCTTTGCCACAGGCGTTGAATCAGTGAAAGATCAAATCAAAAGGGACAAGGAAATAAAGGAATCTCCCATAAGTGGAAAGCAGTGTTCTTTATGCCACAAAGGTCATGAACTGGAGTTCTGCAAGCTTATGAAACAGAAGTCTCACAAAGAAAAGCTGGACATTTTGAAGTCTAAGGGCTTGTGCTTTGGATGTTTGTCACAAGGACACATGAGTAAAGGCTGTCAACAGAAGCTTACCTGTCAAACATGCTCGCTAAAGCATCCCACAATTCTGCACATAGCCAACAAGAAGTTTGCTCACTCAACTGATGAAAGTGAGAACAGCAAGCTATCTGATGCAAACTCGTCTATAACTATAGACACAGAAACATGTGGTTGTACTGGGGCCGGCAAGGCGGAGTGTGTGCTTTCAATTGTTCCAGTCAAAGTAAAGTCTGTGAAAGGGAACCGAACAGTTGAGACATATGCGTTCTTGGATCCTGGCAGTACGGCAACATTCTGTACAGAAGACCTGATGCAAGACCTGAAAGTAACAGGAAGAAAAGCCAACATCTTTCTCAGTACTATGGGACAAAAAGGGCCAGTTCGTACACATGTTGTCATGGGACTGGAAGTCAGCGATTTGGATGGGAACAATTTCTTGGAACTCCCTCAAGTTTTCTCACAAAAAGAGATACCGGTCAAACTGGAAAATATTCCACAGCAAACCGATGTGGATAGATGGCCATATTTGAAGGAAGTTTGTCTCAAACAAATCAACGCAGGCATTGGATTGTTAATAGGAACAAACACGCCCAAGGCATTGGAGCCGTGGAAGGTCATCAATAGTCAAGGAGAAGGTCCTTATGCGGTGAAGACCATCCTAGGCTGGACTATCAATGGACCTTTGAGCAGATCAGACACTGGCAAAGGAAATAGTCACTGGCCACAGGTGACTGCAAATAGGATTTCTGTGGAAAAACTAGAGGAACTCACAAAGCAGCAGATGAAGCATGACTTTCCAGAGTCTCGACAGGCTGAAAAGTTGGAAATGTCTGGTGAGGATAGACAATTCATGGATTCTGTGTCACAATCGGTGAAGCTGATAAATGGACACTACAGCATAGGCATGCCGTTAAAGAAAAAGGAAATAACATTTCCAAACAACCGTTCCGCAGCAGTACAGAGAGCGGAATCCCTGAAACGGAAGCTTATTAGGAATGAGAAATTCCACCAAGACTATGTCAAGTTCATGGAGGAAACGCTGCAGAAGGGTTATGCAGAACCAGTTCCCACTAAAGAGGTTGACGGGAACGGTGGCAGAACATGGTACATTCCTCATCATGGGGTTTACCACCCAACAAAGAAAAAGATAAGAGTTGTGTATGACTGTGCAGCCACGTTTCAAGGAACGTCTCTAAACTCACAGCTTTTACAGGGGCCAGACCTTACAAGTTCCTTCATTGGTGTGCTGATGAGGTTCAGACAGGAGCCAGTTGCTTTCATGTCTGATATTGAAAGCATGTTCCACCAGGTAAGAGTTCCTGCTGAAGACTGTGACCTGCTGAGATTTCTGTGGTGGCCACAAGGAGACCTCAGTCAAGAAGTGAAGGATCACAGAATGACAGTTCACTTATTTGGTGCGACTTCATCTCCAAGTTGCGCGAGCTACGCGCTCAGGAAATGCGCTGAAGATAATCAAGCAGACTTCAGCCCAGACGCAACAAAGACTGTGCTAAGGAGTTTTTACGTCGACGACTGCTTGCGGTCTGTTGCAAGTGAAGACCAGGCAGTTGCTTTGATACAGGAGCTTAGGACCTTGTGTGCTTTAGGGGGTTTTAAACTGACAAAGTGGATCTCCAATAGCCGGGCTGTGCTTGCTTCTGTGCCTGAGGATGACAGGATAAAAGAGGTCAAAGATCTTGATTTGGAAAAAGACACACTCCCACTTGAGAGAGCTCTGGGAGTTCAGTGGTGTGTGGAATCAGACACCCTTGAGTTCAGAGTCGTCATTCAGAACAAGCCATTGACAAGAAGAGGGGTCCTCTCTATGATGAGTTCTGTCTTTGACCCATTGGGGATATTGGCCCCTCTCCTCCTTCCAGTAAAGTACATTCTGCAGGAGCTATGCCGAACAAAACATGGATGGGATGACAGTATGCCAGAGGTTCTTGCTCAGCAGTGGCATCAATGGGTGATGAGCCTGCACCAGTTAGCTAACTTCAAGGTGGAAAGATGTGTGAAGCCATCTAACTTTGGGGAAATAGTTTCGGCGCAACTTCACCATTTCGCTGAGGCCAGCGAAAAGGGTTATGGCACAGTCACATACCTGCTTTCAAGAAACCGCCAAGAGCAGTTACACTGCACTTTCATCATGGGAAAGGCAAGGGTCACGCCCCTAAAACCGGTCACAATACCACGACTTGAACTCACTGCTGCAGCTGTAGCATCCAAAATGGACAAGATGATGAGAGCGGAACTGGATCTGGACCTCAAGGAGTCTGTGTTCTGGACCGACAGTACTGCTGTTCTTCACTACATCAAGAATGAGAAAACAAGATACCGTACCTTTGTTGCAAATCGGATTGCAATCATTAGAGATCAGTCAGAGGTTTCTCAGTGGCGTTATGTTGGCACAGCAATCAATCCAGCAGACTTTGCCTCACGAGGTCTCACTATGGATGCCTTTTTAAAGGCAAAGACTTGGATAACCGGACCGAAATTTCTGGCAAAGCCTGAAGCAGACTGGCCTGACATGCCAGACAGTACATGTCAGCCTTTTTTGAATGACTCAGAGGTCAAACAAGCCACGGTTTGTGCTATTACAATGGAGGAGAACATGGATGCAACCTCTAGGCTTCTTCAGCATTTCTCAAACTGGTTTGACCTAAAGAAAGCAGTTGCATGGCTTCTCAAGCTAAATAACATACTGAAGATACTCGCTCAGAAGAGAAAGGACTTAAAAACCTCACTGATGAACAGGAGTTTGGATGAGAAAGGTCAAAAGACAATGGAGGACAGCGGAGGCAGAGTTCGCCAGGTCCAGGTGAAAACCAGCACAAATGTTCTTCTGAGACCTGTCACTAAGCTCTGCTTATTGCTTGAAGGTGACATGTAACACTTTTGACTCTCGTCCACAAAATGGACATAAAAACGTTCATGAAAAATGACAATGATTACTGGACGTTAAAAGAGTTCCTGGTTTATTAGTTAAGGTATTTCTGACATTGGTCTTACTTTTGCCTTTGTATTGTGCTCGCACTATGGCTCTTTATTAATGTGCATGAGAATAATTGTTTTGTTAGCCACAAAGACAATTAGGGGCCGGAATGTAAGAGCCATTTTGTATTCTTAACAGTTTTTGTATTTTATGTTTATTGCAAAAGTATGTGTGTTATGCTCTTTAGAATGTTTACCATATAATAGAGTTAAAAGATTGGTCATGTTGTAAAATGTGCTTCAAATGTGTGTTTTTGCCCTTTGAAGATAAAGGCTCCTCTATTCTGTCCTGCTATTGGATAATTATTGGTTGACTCCTTTAAGTGAGTTTCAGTGTAAGTTAGGCTTTGATGGAGCAGGATGTGGAGCAACAATTTTTCTGACCGCAGATTCTAGATCGCAGATTATAGACTTTTTAGTTATAGCCAGCTTAAGTCAATGCTTTAGTACTCCAGTTATTACCTAAGGAAATTGTTTTGTTTATTTTTGTTTACATGGAATAAAGCCACTCTTAACTACGAGCTACGAGCCTCATCTTTGGACAGCTAGCAAGAAAAGTTTAGCCTGCAAGAGCACGTAAGTTGGACATGGTAGGCTACGCGAGTCAGAACCCTTTACATCCTGCAAGAAGTGGCCAAGAAGGACGGTAAAATAAGCTGCCACTACATAAACATTTCATTTTTATTATCCTTGCTTACAGTACATATATCGCAATATATTGAATCACAACCTTTATCATGATGCGTATCATATCGTCAGATTCTTGCCAATACACAGCCCTAGTAACTTGTAGCACGATAATATATTTTTCAGTTTTCTTTGATGCCCATTGCCTCACTAAGTCATATCTATCTACATATGCACAATGTCACAACTGAGAAAGTATTGAGAGAAAAGCAACGGTCTGTTTAATCTGTAGATACATTTGCATAAACACATTTCCCGATAATAATACAGTTTACAGATAAGATAATGTTTAATTATGCAGCGGACATGGTGTTTTGAGATTTAATGAAAGAAAGAAATATCCTGAGATTTTTGAAGGAGCTCAGGATGGATCCTGAGAACGCCTGCTATACTCCAGATAATTTCGCTGTGTAAACTAAGAATCTGTGTGGAACAGCTCACCAGTGTGCTGTTCAGAGAGGCATGGAACATTCTGTATCGTATTTTGCTAAAGCCTGCTGCTGCTGTCAGAAGGTTTAACGGAGGCGCCACTGTGCAGCCTTTTGGTAAAATGTTACATTAATGAGATTTCAGAGAGGTCTGTGTGTGTGCCTCTGCCATCTAATGCCACGAAATTGCTCTGAGCACTTCCCGATCAGAGATCATTTAGCACAGTGTTCGGCTGGCCAATAGAGGGCCATGGGGCATGGCCCCACCTTGAGCCACACACAAAAAATAAAATTATAATAATAATAAATTATACAAATTGTCAATATTTGTGTTTTTGAACTATGGAATGTACCCAGTAATATGTGTAAAATATGATATCTGCGCAAAATATATGCTTTTCCTGCTCGTCCTCTCCGCCTATGTGCACGACACGTCTCAGAACGCGCAGCTAGGGGTCTATGAAGCAGTTTAGCCAATTGCTGATTAAAGATATAAATGAGTGACATACAATTTAGCCAATCAGCGCCCTCAAATAGATTTGGCCCAAAGCTGCTCATTCTCGTCAGGAGAAGTCTCTACAGGCGAGCGCGTGCCCCAGCGCGAGCACTACTCCTCCAAGACCCGTTTGAGAGGAGAACTTTGGCGGAGATTCTGCTGATCCCAGATCAGCCTGACCCCACAATCAGACATCAGACTAGCAGGAAAGGGAAGCAGTACATGCGAAGCTTCTGTACTAGCTGTACACCAGACAGGTTTGGCTAGCTGGATGACGTCATGCTAATAACTTATTTAGCTTTTTAAAACAACGGGGACAGATCCAGCACGGACAGTTAGGGAGTGAGGGACATGAAGCATGAAGTCTGAGAAATGGATATATAGTTATAAATAAATCATTATATATGTGTGTGTGTGTTTTATATTATAGTGAATATTATTATTTGATATACAGTATATATTATTATATTATACTGAATATTATTATATGATATATATATTATTATATTATTATATGATATATATATTATTATATTATTATATGATATATATATATATTATTATATTATTATGATATATATATTATTATATGATTTATATATTATTATATTATTATATGATATATATATTATTATATTATTATGATATATATATTATTATATTATTATATGATCTATATATTATTATATTATACTGAATATTATTATATGATTTATAGATTATTATATTATTATATGATATATATATTATTATATTATACTGAATATTATTATATGATATATATATTATTATATTATACTGAATTCCCTGTGAGGGTGACATTAATAAGATGTCCTGACGTGTTTATCAAAGTGTTATTTACTGCTTTTTTCATGTTGGAATAAATGTTAAATATTTAACTGCAAAGTAGTAATGCGTGTTTGATACCTTAATGTTTTTGCATTAAATCATTGTGGGATGTTTGCTGAAATTGATAGGATATGGCACAGCCCAACCTAGAACATGTTCCACCAGCCACCACTGATTTAGCAGCTGGTAATACAAGCAACAATGGGTGACAAAACTGCCCAGTGACTTGGGAGCTATGTTTAATGCTGAAGAAAGACCAAAAGTATACATGTCCTTAGAAATAAGGGCTCCAGAAAGGTTCTTCCTGAAGGGCTGAGATCCTATCCAGAACCATCTACTTCGGCAAATAAGGTTTTTTCAAGGGTTCTTTGTAAGACTACAGGTTCCATTATAATTCCCTTTGATCAAAAGAACCCCTTATATTGCACAATAAACTGTGATTGTGAACCATGATAGGGTTGTGCTGCACCACATCAGCCTGTAATATTAGGTTAGTACGTGAGTATGAAGTCAGCAGTAACTGTGAACGTAGCAGTGCAGGCTGTCGGTGAACTGCTACAACTCCTCCAGCCCCGAGCTGAGTTCCTGTATCTTGTTTGCAAATTGCTGATTAAAGTGAAGGGGGCTGTTAGACACAACCACAGCCCAGGCTCACTTAAATTGGCTGATCTCAAGGTGGACCAGCAATTCTCATTTTATTGACAAACTGCAGTTTTTGGTGGACCGGCCAATAAGTGAAACATCAGTGGGGCTGTGCAGATGGGTGTGTAGGTGCTTTAAGTGAGCTCAATGTTGGCTTAATATGTGTCATTTATCATTTTGTCACAGTAAAACAGCCATGTTGTCACCAACCCATGTTGTAGTACATGACCTTGGCAGTGTGATGTAGCGTTCTACTATTTGAACTGTTTGAACACTTGTCCGCTGAGCAGATCTGTAACCATAACAACAGGGAAAATGAGTCTGCAGCTCCAAGAAGATTATAGCCCGTTCATGTGTGAGTGTGCTAAAACTAAACATTAAAAAGGACCCACTCACCCACACACATCCTCTGACACACTCACTAGATCACTCCCACACTCTCCCACAGTCAGTCGCTTGGTAAAACTAAGCCTTACCTCCCAGCATTGATGAGCCCAGCATCTTGTCCAGAGCAGATATCCTCCAGAATAAAAGCTTCATCGCAGGTGGACATGTTAATGTGGGTCAAGTTGGGTTTACACACATCCAACCAATAGGGTGTGTGTTGACCAGTGGACAGCTGGAGAACATCAGTTATCAGTGCTGTCACACACAGGCCGAAGATATGGACACCTGGGAAAAGCAACAGCAAACACCAGATTAGTAGAACATGTTGCTGTTAGAGCTGTTGCCTGTTGTCTGTGGTTCAGTTACTGAAAACACGCATATAATCAGTTGTGTGCATAAAGCATGTGTCCTCCCACCTATGAAGCGTACAGCCCTGCGGATGTAGGAGTTGAAATTACAGCCTGCAGCGTTGATGTTGGCCTCCGTCTGTGTGGCTGATGACCTCCTGGATAGATAGCAGTACAGAATGGCCTCTCCTATCAGAATCTACACACAGACACAGACAAAGAAGAGATTTTAAATCACCAAATACATCCAATATTATTGGGGAATTTATTATTGTTAATATCCCACTGTCATGACTGATACCTGAATTTGACAGAGTTTATGGTTTCGTTTATTTATTTACACTTTAAATAGAAGATTAAATGCAAAAATTTGATAAAAAAATCAAGAGATTTCCATCCCAGACGAGTAAGACTGCAAGATAGTCTGAAAAAAGCTAGTAGTACGTTTTGCTTCTTTGTCAACCTACTGCTTCGAAGGTCAAAAATGTACTTTATGTAATCTCAAAATGTGAAAAGTCACATCAAAATGAAGTTCAAACACAAGCAAAGAAGGTGAACTAGATGTGCTGGCTCTCTGATATAAATGGTGCATTACGATTAACTGATCTTACACCTGGCTTTAGAGATTGTAAAGCCCTCTGAGGCAAATTTGTGATTTGTGATTTTGGGCTATACAAAAATAAACTGAAAATAAATTGAAATTGAAGGAACATCAACAGAAAAAAACACGAATCAACTGCTGTTATGCGAATATTAAGAGTTGGGCGCATCGAGATAAACAGTTGGTGGCACTAATTCTCTAGTCGAATGTCATTAAACTGTAGCAGAAGAAGAGGACACAAGATAGATCACTTAATGAAAAGAGCTCCAGTCAAACCTCATGCAGTGGAAAACCATGTGGAAATCATTTCTGTTTGTTTCATGTATGTTTTCTATTTTTAGTCTTTTCAGTGGAGTAGTGAAGCCCGAGTGACAAATAAGTCACAATTTTCATGTAAGACATGATGCAGATTTGTCAATTGACACAGCAAGCAGCAGCAGCAGCAGCAGCAGCAGCAGCAACACTGCAGCGTGGAAAGGATCAAAAGCAGCAGAAGCAGCAAAAGATTTGGACAAACAGTTGGGTCATTGCCCTTTCGTGCTGAGAAGATAACAAGCAACAACAATGATGCAATCAACAGTGCTGTTATACGTGTACTGTGAATTCACAATAAAAGGATGTCTGGCGAATTTATCAGCAAATATTATCTTATTGCACGTGTTGGCTGAAGAACAACATGCAATTGTGGTTTAGAAATGACGAAGATATGTTTGAGGTCATTTATCAACAATGTTGATATGATAAGATATTTTCCATTTGGGACTGCTGGCTACTGATCAACAGCAATGCATGGGTGGCTCCACTCTTCATCCAGATAAATGTGAACTACTGGATGGAAGAAACAAACTTTCTGCCACCACCAGGTCTGGCCCAGGCCAAAGTAGTAGCATGCCAGCTACAACCAGGCTAGGCCCAGGCCCTAGTGGTAGCATGCCAGCTACAACTAGGCTAGGCCAAGGTCCTAGCGGTAGCATGCCAGCTACAACTAGGCTAGGTCCAGGCCCCAGCAGTAGCATGCCAGCTACAACTAGGCTAGGCCAAGGCCCTAGCGGAAGCATGCCAGCTACAACTAGGCTAGGTCCAGGCCCCAGCAGCAGCATGCCAGCTACCACCAGCCTACACTCAGGCCCCAGCAGCAGCATGCCAGCTACCACCAGGCTACACTCAGGTCCCAGCAGCAGCAGGCCAGCTACCAACCGGTCTGGCGTCCGGATCAACACCAACCAGGGTGAGTCCTGAGAACAACACCATCTACACATACTGCGACGGAGGAGACATTTTACCCATTGATAATACAAACTCAATTGTCAATCATTTTAGTCCACTGACTGACACGCTGCTATGGATACCTGCTCACAACAATTTGAAAACTCCGAACATTGCGCTGTAACAACGAAAGTGAAACAAAGTGGCCTGAATCCAGCTATCAGAAGATTACGTAAACATAAACTTTTCAAAACGGTCAATCATGCCAGGGTGCTCTGGGATACGCACACAAGACCTAAAGGACTGTTTGGGGGGCATTTGAATATTCGAAGTCTCTTGCCTAAAATGGATCAAATAAAACATCTTGTTGTGGATTCAAACCTGGACTTTCTATGTCTCTCAGAAACATGGCTACATATAAACTCACCCTCTGTTGCTCTGAATGTACGTGGATACAATATATTTAGAAGAGATAGATCTAGTGGTAAAGGAGGAGGAGTAATGTTTTACATTAAAGAACACCTTAACTGCAGCCAGATTGAGTCGTCAAGTGATGTCATATTGGAATGTATTGGTCTGAAAGTGTCACTATCATCTCAAATGTCTCTTACTCTTATCTGTCTCTACAGACCACCATCGTCCAAATGTGAATTTTATGATCAGCTTAATTCCATGTTAAAGGAATGTGACTTTGACAAAGAGGTTATATTAATGGGTGATTTTAATGTAAATTGGGAGGATAAGTCTGGAAGAAAATCCTTAAAACGTACAATTGATTGCTTTAATATGACCCAGTTAGTGAACAAACCCACAAGGATAACCCACTCTTCTCAGTCCCAGATTGATTTGATTTTTAGCAATAAACCAGAAAGAATGATCAAAATACACAATATGGTAACTGGTATGTCTGACCATAATTTAATACTTTTAACAAGAAAACTTACAAAGAAACGTTTTAATATGTCTTCTACCAGGAAGGCTTATCAATTAAGAATACCGAAAGGTGACCAAAATTCATTTGAGGATGCTATACAAGGAATTGATTGGAGCAACTGTTTAACGGGTGCAAGTGTGGAGGAAGATAGCAATATCTTCTTATCCACAATACAGACCACAATTAACAGTTTCCTTAAAAAAGCCAAAATTAAACAAAATCAAAAGGACACACTTCCATGGCTAAATAGTGACATCTGGAATTTAATGAAAAAACGGGACTATGCGTTAAAATTGGATCTCAAGTCTAAATTAGGAAATGATAGGCAGAAATTCGTAATGCTGAGAAATCAGGTAACGAAAGAACTTAGAAAAGCAAAAGCTAATTTTTTTATTAAGATCATTGATGAAGCAGGAGGTAATTCTAAAATAATATGAGATAATCTAAAGAAGTTAACAGACAAACAGAACAGCAATTCAAAGAAGCAACTTAAAATGAATGTGAAAGGGTGGCTTACACAAGATGAAGTTGTAATTTGTACAGCTTTCAATTCATACTTTATCAACTCAGTGGAAGCTTTAACTCGAAGCTCCAGTACTGGTCAATTTGATCCTATACCAGTAAATGAAGGTCAACCATGCTTCTCTATTCAAGATGTCTCTGAATCTACTGTCACCAGAGCTCTAGGCTCACTCAAGAACTCTAGGGCCAAAGATGTTTATGGAATTGACAATATTTTTCTAAAGAAACACTAAGGCACGCTTGCTCACCCGATCACAAGCATTGTCAACAACTCTCTCAGGCAATGTGTGTTTCCGACAGGATGGAAATCAGCCATAGTAACACCCATTTTTAAGTCAGGAGATTCAACCGATGTCTCTAATTATCGGCCAATCAGTATCCTCCCTGCTGTTTCCAAAATTGCTGAGAAACGTGTGCAGAGCAACTTATTAAACATCTCTACAGCTCTCCATATCAGCTGCATCCTATGCAGTTTGGTTACAGGGCTAATCATTCGACTGAAACGGCCAACTGCTTCCTCTTAGAGAATGTGAAGCTTAAAATGGATAAAGGGGGTGTAGTAGCAGCGTTTTTTCTTGACCCGAAGAAGGCTTTTGATACGGTTAATCACAATGTCCTGATTAATAAACTGTCAAATTTGAACTTTTCCCGAGAGTCTCTTGCTTTGCTGAAATCCTACCTTGAAGGAACCCAGTGTGTCAGAGTGGGTGATGTTTCATCATCTACTCTGAGATCTAACATGGGAGTACCCCAGGGTTCTATCTTGGGACCTTTATTATTCAGTTTATATATTAATGATTTGCCTGGTGTCTGCGATGGGTGTGATATTCAAATGTACGCTGACGATACAGTGATTTATGTGCAGGCAAAGAACAAGCTGCACTTAAACTCACGTCCACAATGACAAATGTAACTAAATGGCTTGCAGATTCCTACCTTCACCTGAATGTTAAAAATACTGTTTGTATGTTCTTCACAAAGAGGGCTTGCAAAGTGCAAAATTGTATTTTAATGCAATGATTATCCCCCATCTGACAAACTGCTTAACCAGCTGGGCACAAGCCAGCAGCACAACATTAGAATCTATTCATATTCTCCATAAACAAGTCCTAAAAACACTTGATAAAAAACCAAAAGTCACCATCACTGCAATATTCTCACCAAACACCATATCCTGAGTTGGGAAAACATCATTAAATTCACTGATGTGTGTCTGGTTTTTAAAATTTGACATGGTATGGCCCCGCCTCCACTTAGTGATTTTATTAAACAAAGCACTCAAAGCAGCAGACTCACTAGATCTGCTGCAAGAGGTGATTGTGTCATTTCACAAAGGTCAAGCTCGTTTAGTAAATCTACATTCTCTGTGACGGCAGCTCACTCGTGGAATGCTCTGCCACCACACATACGCACACAAAACACGTACAAATCATTCAAGCATAACCTTAAGGAATGGCTTGTTGCCAATCAGGCGTGCAAGCATTGATGTGCTCTGTCCTGCCTGCTTGTTTCGCCTATATGTGCATTTCTCTTGTTCAGTGTTGCTATTTTCCATTTTTTGATGTGTATGTTATGTGCTTCAGTGTTATACTGTATATGTGCTTGTCCTGTAGGTGGGTCTGTTCTGCGTGACGCATGCTGCAGCCTGTTATGTCTGCTCTGCTTTAATGTCGTACACTTTTCTTTTGTATTGATTTTGTCTATACGTTGCTGTCCGTTTGTCTATGAATTTTAATTCCGTTTCCATTTGAGATTTTGTTATATTAGGCTGCCTTGAAACATCTGGCCGGGGACAGCAGATGTAAATTAGCCTCTCTGGCTAACTCTGGCTCGCTTACAGTTCAACTGTTGATTGGTGTGCATTGTCCCTGAAAAATAAATAAATAAATAAACAAATGCTGATACTCAACTGTCTGTCTACCAAGCAACTGTCTGTCTACCGGTCAAGTGTCTGTCTACCGGTCAACTGTCTGTCTACCGGTCAAGTGTCTGTCTACCGGTCAACTGTCTGTCTACCAAGCAACTGTCTGTCTACCGGTCAAGTGTCTGTCTACCGGTCAACTGTCTGTCTACCACTCAACTGTCTGTCTACCGGTCAAGTGTCTGTCTACCAGTCAACTGTCTGTCTACCAGTCAAGTGTCTGTCTACCAGTGGTCACTAACAAAATCTCCATTAGCTGTTTAGCTCAGTGCTATTGGCAGATGAGCCGCTCACTGTGATTACTCTGAGCAGCATGATGGGAATGAATTACAATATAATAAGTGTCTGATTAAGTTAGGTATTCCAAGTTTTTTTAAGGTTGTTCCTCAACAACTTATATTGGACGTGCAGTTGTGACAGACTTTATGTCCTCTTCCCTCATTGACACATGTGGTTTTGAGAGGCTGTGATGTTACTGTCTGTGCTGCTGGGTCATCTCATCACACATACCAGAAAATGGCAAAAAGACTTATGGCACCGTCATGATGATGGGAAAGGTGGCAATGGTTGTTGTGCTAGCACTGTAGCTTGATCATAGCCTGTATATAAGAAGTAGACATAGTCGTCAGGACGTCACCCGTTGCCGAGTCCATGGCCATCTTGGTTTTTGCAACAAGTAAACTTGTAGGAGCCATTAGTTAGGTCTGGGTATTATAAATGTATATTGGGAGCCTACCTCAGGTTGACCACGGGTGGCAGTGTGGGTTAGTGTGGCAGGTAATTAATATATGGGGCACAGGTGCAACAGACAGGTGATGATGCATGGGTGACGGGGAGATTGCACGGTTTTTACCGCAAAACCAGACACACCAGAGGGAGACTAGGAAGCTAAGTGATATCAAGTTGTATTGTAAATTGTGAACTCTAATTAAATGGGAACCTCACCCAAAGATACGAAAAGCCTGGAAACTTTATGTCGAAGCGAGTACGAAAACACGATCTTCTCCCGCACCCAGCCGAGTGGCTAGTTACAGGAATCAGTCACTACAAAACTGAAGTGACCTATTTGGACACGCGCCGCAGTAGACACGCAGTATATGGCTCTGGTAACGACCTGTCAATCACAAGGTAACCCTGCCCTGAAGCATACCTTCCTTTATGGTCTATTTGACTCTAAATCAGGGGTCTCAAACTCCCGCCACGTCATTTTATGTGGCCCGCGAATCCGCCAGCAAAAAAAAAAAAAAAAAAGTTAAAAAAAATAATAATATTTAATTTTAAGTTCAAGTTAGACTTGATAATAAAAATATCCCCATAGTCGAAATTATGAGATAGAAAGTCGAAGTTATGAGATAGAAAGTCATAACTATGATAGAAAGTCATAATTCTGAGATAGAAAGTCAAAATGATGAGATTGAAAGTCAAAATTATGAGATACTTAAACACAGTCACAGAAGCAGCTCTTTGGCTGGTTACTGTACATTTGACATGGAAATGTATTGTGAGTACATTGAAGACTACTTTAAACTGGCTTTAAAACACATGAAATACTTCACGTGGGATTGTGCAAACGCACCCTTGAAAGGATTTTAAGCTTTGAACAAAGTTATTGTAATAACTTGTGTTTGATATTTGTGTTTGCTATTTTCTTTAATAGTTTGATCTTTGATAGAGTAATGTGGGTTTATTAACCCTAAATTAAAAGGATTTAAGTTATAATAACAAATGTGCTTAAATATATTTTACATTTATTTTTACACTTGAATAAACAATAATCAAATGCAGAGAGTTATTTACCAATATGTTACGAGTAGTTACATTTACAACCGGCCCTTTGTGGCGACCGTGATGCTGATGTGGCCCAGAGTGAAAATGAGTTTGAGACCCCTGCTCTAAATGGACCATAATTTACGAAATGAATACCATGCTGTATTGAAGAAGACTTTAAACTAAAAAGTATAACCATAAACTCATGTATACGATGTTTAAGTAGGGTAATTTTCTCAGAGACTTCTGTACAATCTGACTTCTATACAACCAGAGGAGTCACCCCCTGATGGCCAGTAGAGAGAATACAAGTTTAACACACTTGTATACTAGATTCTGCAATCTTTTTGAAGTCGTCAAACTATTTAAATGGCATTTGAAGTTTTTTATGTTTGCGTTTTTCTGTTACCTCCCACAACAGCTCCTCTCTACATGTATAATCCAGTGGTGGGCCGTCAGGGCCAGCTAAGCCTTCTCTGCTGGCCTAAACAGAATCACAAAGTTATAGCTATTTTATAATTTCATAATTTTTCATAAATACACTACATGTATTCTAATTATTTTTAACATTAGCTTGCTTTAAGTAGAGCTTTTATCCAATCAGATTCCGCCCCTATGTCTCTATGTAAGGAGAGAGGCCTGAGGTGCTCTAGGAAGCCTTTGCAGTTTGAGTGAATGGGGGATATTGTTGATTGTCATAGTCTTCAACCAATCAGATCTATAGTTTGACATGTTGGGCGTATTCTTTGACATGTCAGAGCTTCCTACGTGGCCTACAAGTACGTAAGCATTAACGTGCAGCTCAGCATTAACGTGCGCCGTGATTGGTCAGTGGGCTAGCGGCACTGTTGTGAAGCTGAAAGCTAGCTAGCAGAACTTAGTAGTAGTAAGATTCCATGTTGAAAGATATAAGAAGTTATGACATTGACATGATATTTTTAGCCTTTTGCTTGGTATGGCTTTGTTTTTTTAACACTCAATGGCTGAAGGAGGAGAAACAGATTTGGGAGTTACTGGCAATGCCTTTCTGAAGGACATTTCCAGAAAAGCTGTAAGAAAAGGTCGGCCAACCCCACAGCTAGCAGCCCTGACCCAGCCAGGAAAAGGATTTGTACGAATGGTATTCCTGGCTGACAGCGTCGGAGAAGCGTTACACATTTTATGGCTAAGAATGAGTTCTATTTGCGAGTGAGCGTCTTGGTGTTTGGAGCTATGCTAGATTTACTAACCTGAGGTGGCTAACCAAGGCAGCAACAAGACACCATAGCACGACACGACACTTACAAGCTACGGTGTTTTTGAAAACTTTTGCTGAGACCCAAATGGATCAATAACTCAACGAACACGTTCGCAGGAGGACCTCTGGCTGGAACTGAACCGCACCGATGTTCTGTTCAACCGCGTCATTAAACTCTTTGTAATCAAAGAAAGGAGGATGGACTTTGTCTTTAAGTCAACAGCAGCTGTGGTAAGTGAACTGCTTTTGTGTTTTTGCAGTAGCGTTACTACTGTGTTCATTTGTCTGTCGTGTCGTTTTTATGATATGGTTAATATTGTTCCCTCTGATGTGAATAATATTTGAATGGCTCGTGCTCTTCAGTGTGCGGATGAATACGTGTTTTAGCGCCGCAGTTTTCTGGATTGATTTGTTGCTTTGTTGTCATAGAAATATATGTGACTGGTTCTTCTGAGTTAGTTCTTTGTGTTAATTACATTAATTTTGACGAAGCATGCCGTCATCGCGGGGTTAGGGTCGGACATTTGATTCTCTGTTTGGGCTTTTGTTTTCTTTTACAAAGCAGGAATTATGGTCTGGAGAAATGGGGATTGTGTGGCGATTGCTTTAGCCTTGTTTGAATCAGTAGGGAACAGCTAAACGCTGCGGGGAGAGTTTGTAGCATGTGTGCTTGTAGCGTGAGTTTATGCGTGTTGTTTTCCTGCTAAGCTAGTTTAGTATAGCCTACCAGAACACACGTGTCGTGTACAATGTTTTTCTTCCGTGGTGGCAGCACGTTGTCTGTTATGCTGGGTGGGTTGCCAGGTTGAGTGCAGTAGCTCCACCGATTATATTTCCCACAATTTAAGCTTCTGCATTTTCCAAATGCACTAGTATTATTCAAACGTATTGTTCGGTTCGTAAGCCTTCGGTTCGTAGATATTAATGTGAGGTCCAGTGTGGGGGTGATGACTTACTGTTGCGGTGGGAGCGGCGAAGGCCAAGCTGAAGAGCAGAGGCAGTGTGCAGACTTCCTGTCTGGGCAGGATGTAGGGCAGAGACAGACTGCGGTCATTGCAACTGTACCCAGAATGCACCGGCTGGAATATATCCGTCAGCTCCAGGAAATAAAGACTGACAACAGAGGAGGCCAGGATAGGGAGCTGCAGTAAAGAAACAACAACACAATATAAGTGAGAAAATAGTTTTAAAAATATAGTCGAGTTGTATTTATATATTTTGTCAAATATTAACCTTTTTTCTTGCCACTGTCACCCAACGTTTGCCAATGGGGGAATGTTGGGTCTCTGTAAATTATAGAGTACGGTTTAGACCAGCTCTACATGAAAGGTTTCTCGAGGTAACTTATGTTATGATTTAACTCTGTGTAAATACATTTAATTTAATTGTTTATTGGCAGCAACAGAAAGTTTTCTGATCCATCAGGGAGTCGGGTCAGAAACTAGTGGCCATTAGAACCCTTCAATATTTAACCATGGTGTTTTATGATTTAAACACCATACACAGTATATCATATCAGAGGCTGAACAACAGTGACTAGATACCTCAGTTAACTCCCGTTTTTAGGGGTGCAATGGCTCATAACACTCACGGTTCGGATCGTATCACGGTTTTGAGTGACAAATCGGATCAGCACAAAAAAAGAGCGAATATAACTTTTGGAGAACCCCGATCATGCTTTTATTGCCGTCGATACAAATTGCCATCCTTTGATGATCAATATTGGCAAAAACAGATTGTTTTTGTTGATTATAGCAGCTGGTCTACAATACTCCACCGTCTCAAAACCACTCTGAAGTCAGTAAACCATCAAAGGTTCTAAGTGTTATCCTTTTACTTTGTTGTAGTCATCTATAGTGATTATTTGCACACAGTTCAAATGATTAGGAAATAAAAGATTGTATTTTTATTGATAAAAACTAAATCTTGAAAAGTTTTAATATAAGCTACTTTGAGCTAATGTTATGAAGTGAAACATGTCCCTCCGTAATATATATTTTATAATGCTGTAAAGGCATCGTTTTCAAACAGCTGTATTTATTCAAGTGTCAATGTAATAATTCTGTGCTTCATGTGCGTGCCGAACCGTGAGGGGGGATTCGCACGGATCATGGATCAACCACGGCCCATTACACCACTACCAGTTATGGCTACAATACGCACAAAAATACAGACACAAACATGCAGGAATAGATGGAGGTAAATGGTTTGTTGCTCTCAAAGATTTTGACCAAAGCTTTGTACTAAAGGGTGTGAATGACAGACGGTCAAGAGGAATAACACTCCTCTCTTTGCTCTTATTAACCATTACTTGTCAGGTAAGCCACACAAAGACACAAACCTGCAGACAGAAGATTAACAAAACCAAATAGAATGGAACTGTCACAGCTCTGACACTACTATCCTGTTTTTCTGTCGCTCACTCACCTAACCAGCTTATTCAGTGCACCTGCTAGTCACACCCACCTCATCAGCTCATCACTCTCACCTGCTCACTCTGCTGCATCCACTATTTAGCCCCCAGTCACACACACACTCACTGCCAGATCGTTCTCCGCATTCATGACAGACCTTCCAGTGTTTACCCTCCGACTGATTTCCCGTTACCGACCCTGCCTGTTTTGGACTTATCCGCCTCGCCTCTCCCCCGGTAATTCACAGTCTTCTGTCCCCGACCACGAGATCCTGCCGCTGTTTCCTCGGGGTTCTGTCTGCCTTCTCCCTTGTCGTTCCACCGTGTGGGATTATCCATCGGTGCTATTCAAAGACTGTTACCTGTTGTGTGTCCAGAGGAAAATAAAGCTTTGATTCCATCCAGTGTGTCTGTCGTACTGCTCGTGGGTCCTTACCACACCCGTTACAGGAACAACTCTTTGTACAAGGCCAATCATTCACACTGCAAACGAGCAGAAATCATTTTACTCACTGCACTTTAATCTGTGTTTCAGAACATATTCAAGATAATGCCAAGCTTGATGAAAAGCATTAGCATCAAATAAATGTGAGGAAGACTGCTCCCAATCCTTTCCAAGAAATGTTCATCAAGGGACATCATTTGCAAAGGATGTGAGTTTAAAAGATATTTTTGAAAATATGCTCAGGAGAAGTTGCTCTGTAATAAATAGTGCTTTTTGCTTTGTTGGGGTTGAAAAAATACTTGGCAGGTAATTGGATGAACCATCTGTCCATCATTGTCTAACCAACGGGGCAACCAATCAATGGACTACCAGTGAAGTCAGTTGGTTAATAGGGAGAAGAGCGTCCGTGTCGTTCTTTGCTCTTTGTTCAATGAAGAAATACTCAAGTTCTGATATAACTGATGCTATTGCCTCTCCGTGTCGTCACACACACCTAAATCCCGCCCATAGCTGCCAGAATTACTCCTCGAAGGACACTGATTGGTCTGAAACACTGTGGTTCGGACACAAACGCATTACTTGAAGCCTGACAAGATGGATTTAGGGGGCTCAGTGATAGAACGGGTCGTCCTTCAATCAGAGGAGCGGGGGTTCGGTCCTCTGCTCGAGTCAATGTCGATATATACTTGGACAAGACACTTAACCCCTGCCATCAGTGTATGATGGGTGTGACATGTAGTATTAAAGTGTAGGACGTAAGAGTCATCGTAGGACTAGATAAGCACTATTGAGTGAAACTTCTTGTTTGATGTTTTGATATTGCGAGAATCCAGCTCCTATTTTCTGACACTTTATTGAATAAACTAGTAAAAATTAAAACAAACATTGCTACATTAATTTATAAAGAAAACTATTGTTTGGTTATGCTTCAAGAGAGAACGCCTAAGTTAAAGTTTAAGTACCAGTTGAATAACTTCTTTTCTTCCCTGGTTGCCTGTCTTGTATCATGGACAAAGCTAAGAGTGTTGCATTATATATTTTTGAAGGATAGCTTTTGTGGGGAGAAATAAACTGAAAACAGGTCAGACAAGATATGACACGAATACCTCTTGTAAACTTGCTGAAAAATCAGCTGCTCCCCATGTCGATTAAGTGTTAGCCCACATTTTCTAACACTATGGCCAAGAGAAATGCATTGAAAGTGTTTTCATGGAGTGGAAAATTACTAATAATAAATATCTAAAATGTAAGTCCGCTTTACATTCATGGCTGAGGAACACTCAGTTGCAAATGTTGACATGTTGAAAAAATGGAGGTTCATTAAAGTTATCACAAATTATTATGTGGAACAAGCACGTCCATACCAAATGTCATGGCAATCCATTCAATAGTTGTCAGATATTTCACTCAAAATTATAAAGGAGAGACCATCAAAGTAATTCATCCTCCTTGGAACATAAATGTACAACATTTTATTGCAATCCATCCAATAGTTGAGATATTTCAATCTGGACCAAAGTGATGGACACAACAGACATGGCCATCCATAGAGCCATGAGCTTGATTTAAAGGATAACAATCACAAGGAAGCCCAAATGCTCCTGAATGTCTGCCACCATATTTAACCAATCACATATGACATCATGATAGCCATCATTATATTCAGTAGTTCAGTGCATTACAATTATTCACTTTTCTCAAAATCCCAATCTGTAACCTAGGGTTAGAATAATATGCTGGTACATTGGTACAGATTTTTTCTTTTTCTAAAACATTATATTGATGATTCCCTGCCTGGAGAAATCATTTCTGTATTTATTCCGGGTGAGAAATGAAACAAATCATTTAGTGTAGGAGGGTTTACAAAAACAATTTAATGGGTGTCAGTCAATAGTACCTGCTAACTGCCCTAAGGAGCTGCTCACCCACCTGCGAGATTTTCAATACTCTGGCTGTGAAAAGTCTGGGGGAGAACTTCATACTTATCATTTCTTCATGGAAATATAACACCCTTTAAAATCTGCATCTAAATAGCATTTTGCATAGTTAGCATGTGAAACTAACTTTTTAGAGAGGGCAGGGAAAGGTAAAAAACCCTTTCTGAAATAAACACATTAAAAACTGAAGCTCGTGGGAAGCTACCCTGGAAGTGGGGCAGCAGATGTTTGCACCAACAACAAGCCAACAGAAAAGCATTCAATAATACAGCAGACTTCCCTGCTGTTATCAGGTTGATCCATGTCATCAATACATTTATCAAAACATCAATATCTCTAACACTGAATCCTCAAGGTGAATTTAGAATACTGAATCATCATTGTCCCTGACCAAATCAATCCTCAGAGGTGACACTGTCAGTATGTTACATACTGTTTAACATAGGAGCCCAATATAATGGACAATTATCACTGATATATCTGTAACGTGTCAGCCAATAAGAAATTAACAGATGTATCAAAGATAGGTTTGATGTCATTTGTTAAGCAAATTTTAAAGCAAACTTTAGAAATATTGCCAAAAAATGAACAAAATGAAATACAAAATGAGGTAATTTCCGTCAACTAGTTTGTAGCAAATACCCTCAGAAGTTGGCGCTAGAGGTTTGCATGGATGTAATCCCCCAGTAAACCGAGTAGAAGAGGTAGAGGTTACGAACCGGAAACCAAACACCGCCTTGGTCATCTAACCCATATACAGAATTTTGAAGCATATTGAGGCCTCCTGTGATTTGCTTTTTAGGAATGAAAATAAATATTTTTAGGCTGGTTTACTGGATTTGGAGCTAGTCATGGTTAAATGTTGTGTAATAGTGATACCAGTGGCGGGCCGTGTGTTTTATACCTGCACAGTAAATTTGTCAGAGTAAATTTTACTCAAATTGAAAAAAATTTTACTCAATAAAATATAACATTTGGTCCCAGTCTATATAGAGTAAAATCTACTCTTGCCTCAGAGTTAATAATTCAGAGTATTTTTTACTCTATTCAGTGTTTGTATTTAACTCTACGTGATGATAATTTACTCTATGTAGCATAAAATGAAAACAACTCTACTGCCATTTTACTCAATTTAGAGTTATATTCCACTCGATATAGAGTTATATTCCACTCGATATAGAGTTAAATTCCACTCGATATAGAACTAAATTACACTCCATATAGAACTAAATTACACTCCATATAGAACTAAATTACACTCCATATAGAACTAAATTATGATTAAAACCTGTGAGAAGGTTATCATTAAACCCAACAAGTTAAATAAATCAGATATCAGTATTTACCAAAGCACAATTTATTATTTTTATAACAAATGTGCAATGTATCCATACATATTTTACAGAATACATTTTGGACCTCTGAAAAAGGAAAAATAACATTTTGGCCTTTTCACTATGACATCATAGGAAACAGTATGGCACAATAAACAAACTTGCGTCATCACACCTGTATGACATTTGTACATCAAATGCTTTGTAACAGAAAATCTCTTTCACATCAACTACATGAGGTCCGTCTTTTGTGCACACAACTTTATATGCATTAAAATGCTCATAAAACAAAACATCTTCGTATCAACTCAATGCAGCATCCGAGCCCTCAACTCTGCAACCCTTGGATTCACCTTAGTGGTATCAACATCGATTTCAAAGATCGTGGTTTGCAAGAAGTTGTACACATTTACCAGATCCTGGTTGTACGAAGTACCAAAGACAAAATGAGCTTTGAAAAGCTCATCAAAACAGGCAAGTGTGTTTGGTGACTTACAAGGTATTGTATGCTTGTCAATCACAATGAAGTATTTGTGAATCAGACTCTTCTGGGTCCCCACAGCTAGCAGGTATGGTTGAAGGCTTTCCACGATGCCGTCCAGATGCCCCTGGATGCTCGTCCCAGTCTGTGACAGAAAAGATAATTAATTAGTCAGCTATAAAATTAATCAGTTTAAGGAAATGTCTTTCAAATACAGATATACATGATCTTACCATTATTTGACCATAATCTTAAAAAGGGGATTGAAAGGTTTAGAAAAGGGGACAGAACAGTGAAGATTTTCCAGTTTAATTGAACTCTAACCTCACCTTAATGAATTTCACAAGACGGTCACTGGCTTGTCTGGCTGAGAGTTTTCCTGGTCTCTTGCGGCCATGTGGTGATGGTGGTAGAAGGTGGACAAGAACCAAAATGGATGACATGTCACTGTCCCATCCTGGAAGTAAAAATTCATAAACAAGCATTTACTACAAGCTAACAGTCAATCCATTTTTCATTCAAAAACAATTCTCTCTTCCATAACTATGATCCTTTACTTTTAGCATACCATTTTCCACGTCTGTTGTGCATTCAGCATTTTGAACCAGGTCTTGAAGATCGGCTGTCTGTGTGAGGCCACGGCTTTGTTCGAGGACTTTCTGTTTGTAGATAGTAGGCCACCTCTCCAGGAACTTTGTAGCAGCAGCATCACCAAACATCAGACCAAAGTCTTGGTCAATCTGCAGACAAGATAGAATTGGTCAGAACAGTAAACATTATGGTGTAGCACCATGGTCATGACAGATCTTACAGCCCTACCCAGGCTATTGTAGAACAGAAATAATATTGTCATGACAGTGGCAGTAGAATGTTCACATACCAGTCCTGCTATGTCCAGGAATCTTGGAAACGCTGAGAATAGTTCAGAGGACTTCACTGGGTCATGAACCATGTCTTGGCGATAGGTAAAGGTCTGCTTCATCTTCTCCTTCACAGTTGCTTCATCAGCTGTATGCTTCATAAGCGCAATGGCCTCGCAGCACAGGCTTTCTGTAGTTAGCCCGTTTTCCACTCTGAATGCCTCTCTTTCTGCTTTTGGACCACCTGTAATAGTGGTGGAACTTTTATCAATTACTGGGTTAGTATACGATATTGTGTCCTAAGATATAAGAAACAAGGCTTGGAAAACTCTGCAAGGATGGCCATGCAGGCACTTACGTCTCCAGAAGAAAAATAGGACATATATATTACATGATTATTCCCTCATCATGTAATATGAATTAGACTTCACACATACCTGTTAGTGTTTGTGACTCACTGCAGGTCTTCTTTTTTCCCTCTGATGCTACCTTCTGAACAAATTTCAGTCTCCATGCCAGATACCCACTCCCATCTTCTGCATTGTAATAATGCTCCTAAAGTAAAAAGGGTTATTCAGTTTGATTGAACAAGTTGAAATAGTTTCATCTTTCCCCTAAAACTATCATATTTCCTAGTATTGTGATGAGGCCTTTATTTTTAATGAGTTATTTTGAAAAACAGATGTTATTGTATTACACGGTTAGTGTTGTGTCTTGTTAATGGTCTAACCCTTGCGGTGCGAAAGTAAACTGGGCTTTAACACCACCAGAGTTGAACTTACGGGGGAAGGCAGAGATGGTGGCCATTAGGGCTGTCACCTTTTCCAAAAATTACACTCGAACAAATATTATATGACACGCAATACGTTAGAGCGCCCTCTGTTGGGTGACAAAGTAAACTACGTTAAACAGTCAGCTGTGGATATAGACTGTAAATTTTTAATTCAAATGGGTCATTAGAGTTTGAATGTTAATTACATTCGAACGAATGTTCAAAAAGTGACAGCCCTTGTTGCCATGCAGTAATGTTTACAGATCTTTATTTGAAATAAAAACACTACCCATCTGTAAAACAGCAGTTGAAATATTTACATTCCAAGCAAGTGAAAAGTAAATAGGTTAGACGTTTTAATGTACTTACATAGCCAAACTTGCTCCTAGGATCGGCCAGGTATGGGTACAAGGTAGTGATGCCCCTTGCGTAGTCCTCTTTAACGCGCTTTGAAGGACTTGTCCTACACACAAACACACAGACTTTACTATATGTGCTCCAATCAAAAGTATTGATGTGTAAATTCCACCTGCTAAAAGAGGGGTGTTGTACTGTGTCAATTCAAGACAAAAATGTGTATTAGGAGTGCAGGTATGTAATAATAACATGACAACATACCCATGTTCACTTGTCATATGTGCGACCAATATCTTGACCATATCACGTCTTCTGGCATCTGTTAGGCTTTTTGTTCGGGCATACTCATTCATGATCCTTTCTCCTCCAGGTTTGTTCTTCAGGATGTCTTCAATCATCTAAGTGGGAAGAACAAAAACTAACACAATGAAACGTGTAAAACAATAATGACACATCAAGTATTATAAAACAGAATGGCCATCATTTTACAACTTCAGTTATTCAGCCATTTACCATTCAACCTTGGCATTTTTTTAAACCTTCAGAAAGGATGCAAGGGAAACTGCAGAGCTTACCTGAGCTAGATGACTTCCCTCATCTCTTTGTCTTGTAGCAGGACTATGCTGCAATATAGTGGTGTCGTCCGAGTCCCTCTCATTGTCTCCACTGAAGCTTGCAAAGGAGCAGCATGAAGGGGAGCTCAAAGAATCTAGAAAACATTAACATTTAACTAACGTGATTAACATTGTGACTATAACACAATATAAGTGCACACATCCATTATTACTAGAGGAATGCAAATATTTCACATTGTATCATGCCCACAACAGTTCCAGAAATGGTGGAAAGGGTGAGCAGAGATGATTTCAAAATATCTAAATAAGTTAAAAAAAAAAAAAAAAACTCAGATATATTCAATTGTCTTGCATATTCAAAACATGTTAGATTGACCAAGCCGTACAGATAAATATGAAGTTACAAGCTAATAAGTAACTAACCCTCAAGATTTGGGTCTTGGGGTAGACAAATCTCCAGCACACCAATGTCTTGTTTCTTTAGTAGAAACTCAAACACCTCCTCATCAACTTCGGTCTTTGATTCATCATAGACTTTTAAGTCCAAGGTTGGAAGGTCAAATTTCTTGGCAACTGAAGACAAAATACCAAGGGACAAGCTTAGTGATGAATCGGTTGTGTATTTGCAGAAAAACATAACAGACAGAAATCAGAAGGCCATCTTTACTTGAACATTGTAATCCCAAAACTGACTTAGTATTCCATGCAGACCTTTGCTATTCCAGGGAAAAGACTTTCAGTTATGCAAAACATAGACTGACATCCCAAGTATATTGTTCCACAGGTTGGTGTGTGCAATATTTTTCACTCACCACAATCCACAAATGATTTGAAGGTTAGTTGCCCCTCATAACAAATGTACTTCTGACGATCTCTGTACTTCACTCTTACAGCCTGCATCCTTCATGACAAAAAAATTGAATTAGTTTCATTATCAGAAACAGCCAACAATTCAGTATTTTTAACAGTTACAACTCCAATTAAATGTACAGAACCAGTGTAACTGCCAACATTAGTAATACCATAGTAAGCTAACATTAGAAAGACATGATGCATGGACTAATGTCTCCACAGGGGTAAACTATTTCATTATAAAAACGAGGGACATTTTAAGCATGTCTTTATTACACTGTACTAAAGGGACCTGTTCATTCGCTTGAATCGCGCCATCGCCAATTCGCGTCACTCCAGCATCACAGTAACAGAAATGTAACGAGTTGTCTCATCTTGAACAATGTCTCCTTCACCTGGTTGTCTCCGACTTGGCCGTCTCTAGCATGCCACAGTGCAACAGACCAATCAGCTTATGCTGCCGAATTCTACCCGCACTTCGCGGGTGGCCCAATGTCAAGCCCAGCTAGTTTTAGCAGTCAACAGAGTGAAGTGCATTTTTTTCAAAGTACAACACACATGTTGCATCGACCAGGGTGCTGACGAACTGCAGCGAAACACAGTCCATCTACAGAGCTCGTTTCAGAGTAAAATACACTTGTTAGCGCCAACAAACGCAGCTAGAAACAGTCCGCTTAAAACAGTCGTTAACAGCCCTTTTCAGAGTAAAATTCACATGTTAGCGCCAACAAACTGCAAATTGTAACGGTCCGTCTACATTTTCACAGTAAAATGTACCTGTTGCACCAACTAACTGCAGCAAAAGACGGTCCCTCTATCAGTACTCTACACAGAATAAAACACACGTGCACCTGCTCAGTGAAGTCCGCTGGCTACTGATGATAGCTAATACTACTTTATTGAGACTTTAATCCAGGTGCGTCGACGTTAATATGTCCATAAACCACCAAATATTTTGCGAATTGATGTTAATATGTTAGAAGCTAACGTTTGACTGTGACTATGTGAAAAAGTTAGAAGCTAACGTTAGCATCTGGTAACGCGAACAATCAGAAGCTACGGCTCATATCTGACAATGCAAATCGTGAAGTAACGTTAGGTTAGCTTCAGCTAACCTAACGTTGTATGTTGCTACAAAATGTACCTTACACACATGAAGTTAACCAAAAAGAATGACCTTACCTGACATGCTATTTCAAATGCCGTCTTCTGTTTCTCACTTCAGCTCTTCCGTACCATAAAACGTCAGCTCATTCCAGCGTAGCAAGAGGTGTCATGGCGGCAGAAACTAAACTTAAGGAACCGTTGTGGGCGTGGTCACGCTGTTTTACTCCAATAGATTTTATTCTGAATATTTACTCACACTCTACTGGCTACTGGAAGTAATTACACTCCAAAATGATTAAATATGACTCCTTCAGTGGAAAATAATAGTAACTCCGGAAAAATTACTCTCCCGTTTTTCCTGTGTGGGCCTTCAGGTCTGTCCTACTACAGTTGAACCACCTCCTAATAACCTCATTATGACGCCACAGCTACGGATTATTATTTGTTTCGTGTAAAAAACACATTCACATAACACTGCAACGTTTGACAAGTGAAATAAAATGTTACATGAAGCTCAACACCTACAAATACACTAACTGCAGAGTGCAGATACATACGCGCATGACGGGATGCTTCGTCATTAACGGACAATGCATATAGTCAAAATCAACGTAATTAACGTAATTAATGACAAGAACAAACTCACAAGAACCAGTCACATATATTGATATGACAACAACGTATGTAGAATAACATAAAACCCAAATAACACGACTCAACAGGCCTCTGCACATTCCAGCAAAACTGCAGCGCTAAAACACGCATTCATCCACACACTCAAGAGCACCATTCAAATATTATTCACATCAGAGGGAACAATATTAACCATATCATAAACACGACACGATAGAAAAATGAACACAGTAGTAACGCTACTGCAGATGTAAAAATACAAAAGCAGTTCACTTACCAAAGCTGCTGTTCACTTAAAGACAAAGTCCATCCTCCTTTCTTTGATTACAAAGAGTTTAATGACACGGTCGTACAGAACATCCGTGTGTTTTAGTTCCAGTAAGAAGTCCTTCTCGATTCATGGACGCCAGTGATGACAATCGAGCCTCCCCAGTTGTATTTCTTGAATACGTTTTTAATGCATTTGAGGGCTGAAAATGTCCGCTTGATGGAGGCAGTAGATATTATACCTTGAACTCTTTCTACTAGATAGCTAGTTCCACAACAGTCACGCTAGCCCACTGACCAATCAAGCTGCACGTTAATGATGTTGTACTTGTAGGCTACCGAGAATGCTCTGGCATGTCAAAGAATACGCCCAACATGTCAAACTAAAAATCTGATTGGTTGAAGACTATGACAATCAACAATATCGTCCCCATTCACTTAAACTGCAAAGGGATTCACTTGCAATTCTGAAGGCCTCCAGGCAGATTTTTTTACTTAGCGACAGCATAGAGGGGAAATCTGATTGGATAAAAGCTCTACTTAAAACAAGCTGCGCTGGAAGCAGAGCAATTGAGGAAGACAGTAGCTGTGCAATGAGATAAGAAGCTAATAGGAAAAATATTAAGAATACATGTAGTGTATTTATGAAAAATAATTAAACTATAAAATAGCTATAACTTTGTGATTCTGTCAGGGCCAGCAGAGAAGGCTTTGCTGGCCCTGACGGCCCACCACTGAGTGATACTCTAACCCTAACTTGGAGAGGTTGGAAGGAGATATACCTTTCTGAATTGTTACGTTTCTACCTAAAAACCTGTGGAGCTAATATTAGCAGAGAACACATTAACTAGCGTTAGCTTTTCTTTGCTACCCTAGCTACTGAAGGTATACTGAATGCAAACACATGCTGCTTCCACTTTTTAATGATTGTAACAGTGAATAAAGACCTACCTAGATAATATATATTCAGGGACAGCAGTTAGTGATAGTGGTAACTCTGACAGCTAGACGGAGTAGCTTTGTAAGGTCAGAGTGACCTTTTACCTTTGATCACCAAATTCAAATGAGTTCATCCTTCGGTCCATGGGGACAATGGTGCCAAACTTGAGAAAATTCCCTCCAGGCATTCCCGGGATATCGTGTTCATTATAATGGACCAGACGGACAGGCGGATGGATAACCAGAAAACATAATTCCTCCAGCCACGGCTGTCACTGGCGCAATTATAAACCTTTGGGATGTAAATCCCCCGGTGTGTACTATATCATGCATATCTGATGAAGGGAGTACAATAATGATCATTTTCGAGACCCATAGTCAACCAAAGCCTTCGTAGCCACTGTGCACACAGATGAAACCAGGCTGCAGTAGGGATGTTTTTCTCCTCTTAACGTCTCTAGCCCTGAACACACAGATGTAAAAATACACCCCATTCAGAGGGCCATGTTGCCTAGCAGCCAGTTGGTGGGTAGGATGGTGTGACAGTGTGTGAGATAGAAAATGTAGGAGAAACAGAGCAGCTCAGTCAGGGAGAATAAGGAGAACAATATTTATGATAGATTCAAATTGCTTTTTTAACTAAAAGCCAAGAAATTTCAGCCTTTCACCAAACACTCATATAGATACTGATGTGCAATTTTGGGATCTTGCCATACTTCACAAAATTGTTAATTCTGCAAAAAAGAGGCCAAGCTGAAACTATCCTTGATCACGCGCTCTGTTTACAGTTAACATGGCAACATTTCAAGATAAGCATAAAATCTGCAAAACTACGTGCCAACAGGCTTTTTCCTCATTAGTCATTCATCCATTATTCAGTGTGCCTAACACTTAATATACAGGATTGCCTATAGCTTGGTCGGATCACAGTTTGATCCTATTCTCCATTCGAAGATTGGTTTGGAAACTGGCCCGCAGTGAGCAGTAGACAGGGAAACACACTCCATACCAACACATCAGGCGGACTCTGTAATGATACATGAGCATGTCCGATGTATATCGCACAACCTGGATAAAGAGTTTTAACTAAAGGCTTCTTCATCTTTTTGTCGAAACATCATTCATCAACTAATTCTGGACGTCACTGGATATCTGGCCAACAAGACAAGAGATCAACCTGTTTTGTACGTCCACACACGACGCCTGCTTGGTGGGCACACTGCATGTCAACCTTTACCCATTCACACTGGACCGGAGGAGGCGGGATTGAACCGCGAATCTGCCAACCGCCAACTGGTTTTCACACTGGCCAAGCGGTGTGGAGTGGGAGAAGAATGACAGGGTTCTTTCTACCCTCCATCCCACTGCACAAGCTTTCTTTGACCACTGGTTTTGGTTTTGCAGTCTTATAGCCACAAGTCCCTGACCTACATTGGCTATAACGTCAAGAAACAACTCTGTATGTGGCAGGAGAGTTTGAGTTCCAAACTTACCAGAAACTCCAGTTCCACTTCTCTTCCCTGCTTGCTGCTGCAGTTTCTGCTCATTCATGAATACAACTCAGGATAGCCACACAATTAAATTATGTCATCTAAATATCAAACGAGACAGGAAAGGTGCTTCCAAACAGAGAGCGGATACGGCTGCACCTGTCACCCAGTGACATCAGTGTTCTGTATTTTGAATGGGCGGCAATAGGGCACAACTTCACCCCCACTAGCACATCTTATACTATAACCAAACACGTACAGTTATTCTGCCACCAGCAGTTGACTTCAGTTGGGTGTTCTGTTGCTAGCACAGTGACCGCCCCTATTGCAGCTGCTGTTCACGGTTTCCGGTAAAAAGGTTGTTAGTCCTGGCGGCCAGGTGTCTTGTTTTTAGGTCAGTCCACCTTAAGTGAGCCCGGGCCGAAGTTGGGGCTAACTTTGGGGCTAACCCCCTTCACTTTAATTAGTAAAAAATACGCGTCCCGCGACCCACGAATCACTGTTTGGCTCTTGAGCATTTGTGGCATTTCTTCAAATGCCAAATAGCCTAAACTGCTATAATGTTAATGCTAACTTCATACTGACGTCAGTCACACACACTCTCTCTCCCTTTAACATTATGAACACAACCTACACAATGAGTTATTCCTTAAAGGAGTTAACAACTTGTAGAACACATTTTAGTTTAAAACGCCTCTTAAAAAGGCATTTTAAAAACATTCCTGATGTTTAGGCTCATGGGCCTCCCAGCTTGCCTGACATTGTTAGCATATATACAGCCTTTTGTCAGATGTTTCCAAGCAAATATTGACACAAATCTTTTATTAACTCCCCAACATGCCTTTGTCTAAGCCTTACCCGATCAGCTGTTCAGTGACAGTTTGTTTATTTAGTTTGTCTAAAGCAGATTACCACTGACGCACTGAGTAACTGCTGAAATACTGTTGGGATATGTATATCCCTGATAAGTATTTCGCTCCTGTATATGAATATTTACTGTGCTGTGCTTCCTATGTAATACTTTGTCTTCCTGGCATGAAGCACAACGCAACTAATTTGACAACTGGTCTGTACTGAATCCAGTTTCCTTGTTACTCATTTTTACCAGACCTTTGGTCTATCTCTTGTTTATGGAATATTTTATGATTCTTAATAAAGTCATCATTCCATTTGTTGGCCATCTGCTGTCTTCAACCTTGAATGTGTTTCACTCAATGCATAGCTGTGCACCTACACGCACAGTGAAGGCAATAGAAGCATACTCTACAAGTTCCTGCTAAATCGACCTACTCTAATCTCATCACGTAGCTACATAGAGTGGGTTGTAGCTTAAAATACAGGAAAGTGTTAGCAATAGAGTTAGGCCTTGTAAAAAATGTCAAACCAGTTTGAGATGAAGTCAAACACCAGACCAGACCAGACCGGTATACAAAATGTTACTACTAGGTGTTGCACTTGATTCAGCAGCCAGTCCACCAAAACTCGGAGGAGCAGCCAGCCACTAGAATGAGAATAGGTGGTCCACCTTAAAGGTCAGCCCACCTTAAGAGAGCCTGGGCCGAAGCTGTTTCTAACTTTGGGGATAACCCCTTCAGCCACGCAGAAGAGTGCAGAGATTTGAATCAAATTTTATATATTGGCCAAAGTGTGGAATTACAACTTCCTGGTGCATCACGTGCCGCCACTGGGCCCAAAAGTACTTTCCCCCATAGACTTACATTGGGAAAGAGAGTCCAAAACGTTGATCACATTCTCTTACTCTCTTTTGATCGATAACGATAAGCACACAGCTGCTTTTACTTGTTTATACGCATGATATTATGTCACGTTGTCATATTGCTCATTAATAATGAAAAAAAATAAAACTGTGACACCGATGGCACAGATTGTTAATTAGCCAGAAGGTGGTATAACGACAAATACCGGTTAAATCAAATCAAACCGGTTTAAGCCTATACACCAGGCATGGGCAAACTACGGCCCGCGGGCCAGATACGGCCCGTTGGGCTTTTTAATCCGGCCCGTCAAATATTGGTACAAAATTGTCCAAACTATAATAAAGACTAAGGCTGGGCAGTATACCGGTTTTATCTTCCCGTATGATATGAATTATTCACACATACCGGTGTATAGCCAAAACAACTGCTGTCTGCTTTCAACAGGCAGCTAAATGTATTATTTGCTGCTAACCCACAGCGGTCAGCGCTAGTTCTCTTATATGTATTGAGAGGGAACCCCAGTCATGGTCATAACTTTATAACACAACAATTAACAACCCACAACTAATGCTCTTTAACAGAGAAAAACACCACAGCACACAACAGTCTGTGACACATAAACAATTTGTAACACTAATAATTGTACATTTATAAAATGTCACCGCCAAACTGCATGCTGGGTACAGCTCGCTCGGGAGCCTGCTTGCTAGCACAACAGTCTGCTAACAGCTGGGAGAGGCTCCGTCGCTCCACTTACGTTACATTAAAGAACAGAACAGAGCGATGCAGGATGAACAAAGACAGACCGGAGATGCACCGATAGAGGCAGACACATATGCAACGCTGATTACCGTGTAATATGTGTGGTATTTGTTATAAATGTACGTTGGTGCATAGAGGTGATAAGAAGTTGTACAGGGAGGGGCTTAGGACCCAGGGGAATGTAAGTGAAGGAAACAGGAAGACACTCCACACAAACAGCTGTTCACCGCTCGTCATGATCCTGCAGACCAGTGATTCTCAACTGGTGGTTCGTCGCGGACCCGTTTTCAGTGGGTCGCGGGCCTTTGCTTTATGCAGCGGAGTTATTCACGCTCCTTTACAGCATTTACAGCACTTGTTCAGCGGTGCAGGAAAAACACCGACCAATGCGGTGTAAATCACGTCACGTGATGCAGTTTAGCCAATAAAATAAGGGTATTCTGATACGTTTACTGACGCCAGTGAGATGTACCCACACCATGACACAGGGGGGAGAGACAAGGAAAGACATTACAGAGCAGAACTCAGATAATGTTAGATGTCACAGTCAAGTATTTGTATGATCCATCAAAGAATCAAACTGCTAAAAGGACCACAGGTATTAACCTTTACACTAAAAACACTGTGTCAAAAATGACTACTTAATAAGTAAGTGCATGATAAAATATGCATTAATGCGATAACAAAATAACGTGTAAGATCCCAGCTAACTGATGAACACCTCAGATCTGTTCTGAGAATTGCCACAACCAAACTGACACCAAACGTTGACGCACTGGTTAAAAAGGGTGACCAACAACACTGTTCCCACTGACATTAAATGCAAGTTACTTTTCAGGTCATGGCTTTTACTTGTAATTTATATTAGTTCACACAAACACTCCATTCATCTGCTACTGGCCCGGCCGGTCTGTCAAATATTAAAACTCAATGTGGCCCCCGAGCCAAAAAGTTTGCCCACCCCTGCTATACACCGTACCGGACCGGCAAAACAAAAATTCTAGCCAACTCTAGTTAGCCAAATGAAACGATCAATATAGAATGTTTAGCTTACTGATATAATACACATTGTTTTCTACTCCAGAGGTGGACATACAATCCAGGAACATTAGCTCTTGTTTTCCTTGTGGTTCCTGGTGGCACACCAAAGAAAGGTGTGTTAGGAAGCATTGTAATTCCATCGAGGGGAAAATCATTTTACTATTGTTTTCTAGCTTGTAGCGTAATAGGTTTGGGCTTGGAGACCAAATTCCAACACAAAGTCTGTACTGCAAACCGAGGAGTCTGAAAGACTAGGAGTTGGAGGATATAATAGAAATTTGTCAACCCCCAGAATTTGTTTTATATCTCTAACACTGAGATAGATTTCCATTTAATATCTCTGGTGGACAGTTGTGGGCAATTTTGCAAATCAATGAATGAAACTGCTTTATGGCAAAATACTGGATTGTAGCATATTTTATTTACTGGATTTGGTAAAAGCAGATATTCCCATATGGTTATTTCACTGTAAATGGTATCTCAATTGAGTTTTCACTAACTGCACTACATTCCAAACTATATGAATATCCATATCATAATATAAAGTTACACAGACCAAGGTGTTCTACATACAGTATGGTCTAATAGAGTGCTGCAGGGATGACGTATTTGTGTCCAGGCTAACCTGGAAATTAGCATCGAACTGGTTCCCTCGACAGAAAGCTAATGGGATTTTCCATCGGATTTTGGATTATTGCAGAAAATGAGGTAAACAAACGTTTGATACTTACGAATTTTGCTCAATAAGATAATCTTCACAAATGAACACTACAATGCAATCACCAGAAGTAAAAAGCTAACGTTAGGCTATAGTAGCAAACTACACCAAGATCGCATGACATCATGTCACCACCACTAAACTAGATGATGACGTTTTGTATTCTCATATAGTCACTTGCTAGCAAACACCTTCATAAAGACACGTAAAAACTTAAAAATTCACAAGTGGGATATTTTCTGACATATTTTGTGTTGTACAAGAAAACCTTAGAATCTCCTAAGCTTGTGTTAGCCACAGACCTTATTTCAAGCATCTAACCAAAAACCTGTTCAAAAATCCCATAGACTTCGAGACAAGGAAACCGGAAGTGTACAATGCTGACTAATTTGGGGGTTTTAGGACTAATTTCTGCAGCACTCTGTAAAGGTGCTATTGAGTTGCATTATGGGAAGTTAAGGACCAGTCATGTTGGAGCTTGCCCTATATTAAGGACTAAATGTCAGGTAATCTCAGCTTCTGCTGAACTAGGCCCGTTCTTTATTTATTTTTTTATCTGTCATCCAACTTTATGGAAATGCGATACTTAACGGCTTGAACATTCTTTTGACGTGACTAGGTTATCAGGGAAGATATGGTCACTGTGAACCATATAAATGCCTTCATGTATACATACTACAGCAATTTAGGTTGCCTGGTAATTCAGTTAATTGTAAGTAAGTAAAGAGATACTGTCTGTATTTGTTGCAGTATGACCTGCTAGTACACTCTGTTGGTCAAAGACTCTATTAACCCACTCTAACCCCACATTCAACACCTGATGGTGCAAGCAGGGGCTCAGCAGCAGCAAGCAGGACTCAATAGAGCCCCAACACCTTTGATCATTCCTACCATTTCAATCTTTCAAACCAGAAATTCGGAAGGCAGATTCTGGCAAAACATGACTGTCTTGTTGCTGATCAGCCCGTGGTTAACTGCATCATCAGATGGAGAATTCAAGTGGTGAACGGAGCACGGCTGCCACTGCGTTATGTTCTGTAATACAATGTGCAAGCATTCAGTCCATGGCAGGTGCATCAAAATTAGGCTGACACTAATTGAAATGGTCCTTTAATTAACACAGAGCAATAGTAATGGAACTTTGACTTTCTCTGACTAGGAAAATACTGCAAAATCACAACAAGCCCTCATTCATCAGGGCCTGTCAGAGACAATGCAGTGTCCTGTGTTCATATTCCAATATGATAATCGAAATGTAGGTTATGTCCAAACAAAAGTCATCATTAAAGGCCACCACCACAACTACTACTGTGCTAGTAATAATGTGAATAATCATTTTGAATGTAAAAGAAGTGCACATTGTGGAGCCTTCAGGACGGCTGCTCCACAGTCTGGGGGCGTAGGAACTAAATGCAGCATCACTGTCAGCTGTAGTCCTGGGGTGAGGAACAATGGCTGTGACAGAGACAGTGGAACACAGTGATGTGACGGGGACGGGCATTTCATCATGCTGATGTTTAAATTGTGTCTAAATTGCATTAGTGTGGCATGATATCGAAGTATATGTTCATATTTGGACAGTTGTCATTCACAGTTGTCTATGAACACCGTGGCTCTCTTCAGTCTTTTCCTATCAAGGTGTATTGACGGATGATACACAGATGATGAGCATTCTTTCATGAATCAAGCTGTATAAATCTTTGCATCCCGCCCCACAACATTGCTGTAACGTACACACGAGGAATCATGATGCCCTGTTGAGACTGCAGCGTCACTGGCTGCAGAAGAACAGGGTAAACAGGGACGAGGTGAATACAGATTCTCAGTATCACTGCCCTCAAACTGCATGGGCTTCATACCAGGATTACAGACCGTCTGGCTCATTGTTATGTGTCATCTCAATAGTATACATATGATCCATAATGATAACTTCATATTTGTTAGCAGCATAACCTGATTGGGGTATTCAGTGTGGTTGCTTGCTTCCTTAGACCAGCTGAACAGTGAACCATGCAACATATCAACCATATCAAACAGACAGCAGCCTGACAACAGTCAGTTCCACTTGTACCTCTGATGTGATAGACAGATAAAAAGATAGACAGACAGGCAGACAGACTGGTTGTTTGGTTGGTTGGTTTTGATAGATAGATAGATAGATAGATAGATAGATAGATAGATAGATAGATAGATAGATTAAATATTTCACCTCTACAAAATAAAAGCACGGCAGCAGAGTGACGCTGTCCTTGGTCTCATTCCCGCCTTTCAGTCGCTCCTTGGCACGAGACATAACGAGCGGCCGGTGGTCTCTCCCGTTGCCGGGAGACAGGGAGCTGTATTTGATTCCCGTCGTAATTTTGGCGAAATTCCGACGGACTCCGGTTCCCCCAAGCCCTTAACGGCAGACCTCCATCGCCCGACGAGGTGAGCTGGAGGTGTCGATGCCTGCTAATGTGATTTGTCCGTGGACGCCTCTAAAATTGCGGTTCTTGGGCTTCAAAAATGGTGCCAGCGCAGGACTGGCATTGTCTCCCCTAAATCTGTTCGCCCTGTGTGCTGACATTAAAATTCATCCTGGAAATGCATACGGTGTTCAGAGGAGAGGATTACTCCTGACACCCCCGCGTAACTCTGATGCTTCTCCACTCACTCTCCTCCAGCTCTGCTGCAGCCAGCAGGGGACCGTCATTAAGCTATTCACAGTAAACAATAGTAGTGGTTCCTGTCAGGATTTTCAAAGCAAAGCCATTTAACAATTTCTCAGCACAGTTTCTTATTTAATCAATAATTCCCCTGGGCATTCTACACAACATTTAGGCAAAACTTTGTAATGTTGTTACTGTTATTTACAGAGGATTTTTGCTTGAAATTTGATGGTAGAATTATACTACAAAAAAGAATAACCACATCTGGTCTATAGCGGCTAACTTTCGTTAACTTGACGCATCAGCAGGAGCCAGGCAACTAGCAGTGGGCAACGGTGGCTAAGTGTGGAGCAGGGCCGTCATTCAATCAGCGGTTTGATCCCTGGGTCTGGCTCTGCTTGACGCATGTCGATGTGTCCTTGAGCAAAACACTTAACCTGTAGCTCCTGTAGCTGTGCTCCTCTCACTCTGCACCAAATTACTTATTTTCAGTAATTTGAGCCAAGTAAGATCCACAGACCTTTCTGTGAACTATTTATGCTGAAGTAAATTGTTCTCTTTGTAAATTGTTCATAGTAGTTCATCCAAAGGTCTGCTACTGGGGCATTTGGAGGGAAAGAAGAAAAGATTAAGGATTGTAGAATCTTTAATCATTCTAGATATGCTAGAATCAGTAGCGGGCCTTGCATTTTATACCTGGGCCTTCACTGCTGTCCTGCAGCTGAAACACAGCTACGGTTATTATTTGTTTCGTGTCAAAATGAAGCAAACACCTGTAGATGAAGTATCTCCTCTCTGCTCTGACTGCAGCTGGGACTGCTGCGCGAGGCGCCTGTGTGTGCTTTGGGGCGGCTCACGGCAGCTTGCGCTGCTCGTTCACGACAGTGCAGAACGTACGTGCTTTAACAAGTCAAAACACAACAAAAGTCTCCAACAACACCAGAACAAGTCGCGAGATTTGTCACTAGTAGCTTTAGACAAAAAAAGTCTCCATGAGGGTTTGGAAAGTCGCCAGATTTAGCGAGAGAGTCGCCAAGTTGCCAACACTGGCACTGACTAAATATGTCCCCAGAGCAACATTGGACGTAACAATGGTTCCTATCACATATAAAACCAAACAAAAATCCATCTTCATAAAAACAAGTTGTACAAATAACAATATATAAACAAGCATATTAAAGCTACTGCAGATGTAAAAACAAAAGCAGTTCACTTACCAGAGCTGCTGTTCACTATTTAAAGTCCATCCTCCTTTCTTTGTTAATAAAGAGTTTAATCTCACGGTTGTTCAGTAAATCCGTGCGTTTTAGTTCCAGTAAGAAGTCCTTCTCCATTCATGGACGCCAGTGAAGACAGTTGAGCCTGCCCAGATGTATTTCTTATATACGTTTTAATGCGTTTGAGGGCTGAAAATGTCCGCTAGACAGAGGCAGCAGATATTGGGATTGTCACCGCCCAACATGTCACGCTAGCCCACTGACCAATCACGTACTTGTAGGCCAGCTAGCAGGCTCTGACACGTCAAAGAATACGCCCAACATGTCAAACTAAAGATCTGATTGGTTGAACACTATGACAATCAACAATATCGTCCCCATTCACTTAAACTGCACATGGATGCACTTGAGACTCTGCAGGCCTCTGTTCTTACCTAGAGACACATAGCTGAAATCTGATTGGATAAAAGCTCTACTTAAAACAAGCTGCACTGGAAGCAGAGCAACTGAGGAAGACAGTAGCTGTGCAATGAGAACATAAGATAATGGGAAAAATATTTTATTAATTATAATACATGTAGTGTATTTAAGAAAAATTATAAAATTATAAAATAGCTATAACTTTGTGATTCTGTTTAGGCCAGCAGAGAAGGCTTTGCAGGCCCTGACGGCCCACCACTGGCTAGAATCAGTCTAGCTACCTATGGGGGTGGGTGGCACAAGTGAATGTGTACCTGATTGTCAGAGAGAGTGAGGTGGGATGTCTTTGTTGTTGTCTTGCTAGTCTGTTGAGAGTTAGTCTAGGACCAGCAGCGGATTGTCAAACCTGTTAAGAGAGCACTAAACGGTGTTGACTGTTGTTTTGGCGTAGGCCCACAGTAGCCTATTGTCCTCTAATTAATCGAAACAAGCAAGATGTCTCCTAGCTTCCTTTCCTTACCTTGTTACATTTGGTAGAGAAAAGAAAAGAAAGCCTCAATTCCATTCAGCTCCATTTTTTGGGGTGTGACAAAGTCTAGGTAAGAAACCTACATATGTTTGCGGGAATTGACTGAAATGTGTCTGCTGCACACTTGTTCGGATTTTTATCTTGTTCACTTATTCTTTAATAAAATATTTACTGTCTCAAATAATGATTTTATTTATTTTATTTCAATATTACCATTTTCACTTCTCGACAAAGTTCTCATGCCGTTGCTTGTGTTGAGACTTTTGTTTTGTTAAATCAATGAAAGTAAAGCAAAGAATAATAATTAAATGAATTGTTGTTCTCTTAGAAGTATTTTGTAGGGGTAATAGCATCCAGTGTTGGTATCAGAAAAAGGTCCCTTTTATGATCCTTCCTGGACCGGCCCCCAGGCTGAGAACCACTAATATACATTCTCCATTAGCCTGTAATGTATATAAAGAGCCCACAACTCCCTGCATAGCTAGATATCACAAGTAGTTTGTTTTTTAACTGTTTCTTGGCCTGGATTTCACAGACAGAGTGATTCATCCTCTCATTATATAACCTTTGGAGGAAAACCGATCGATGGGCGTGACGTCAGAAGTGTGCTAAAAACCTATTTTCTGCACGGGTAGCGCGTGTGTGTGCGTGCGTGCATGCGTGTGTGTGTGAACGCGCCCTTTAGCACAACAGAGCTGTACTCGTGCTGATATGTGGGGCACTCAGCCTTCAGGACACACGGGCAGGAAGCACTGTGCCATGTTGCGGCCTCAGGCCACTGCCTGCAATATGTTGTCAGTGTGTTGCTAGACTGCTACCATACATGTGATGAGTCCTATCAATCACCCTCACCTCCACACTGTCATGAAGGTACATTAGAGGTGTCATTAGGTTAAAATGGCCGATGTAAACTGAGAGCATAAGGTACATGAAACTAACTATAAACTGGTTATTTTAAAGAGATAAATAACTGTTTACTGTTTAATCTATACAAACGTATGTGTATTTATTTGACCTGTATCTAATTTGATCAGCATTACTAAATTTAAACAAACAGAAGCCCTGAGAGGTTTTCCTTTCCATAGATTTGTGTATGCGCTTAATGCTTTTCGACATACATTTTGACTAATAATTTATAACAGAGGAGGTATATCACATGCTTGTAATATACATTGAATACCCATGACCTGCTATGGGCCTTTTATGGAGTACCTACTGTGGCATCACACGGGGCCAGGTGGTAGATGGGTGCTACTTCCCCTTTAAGGAGCAGCAGCCACACTACAAGATGGCCGCCGAGGCAACAACTCCGTCTCCCAGAAGGCCTCACCACTCACCCAGGTTTTCAAAGGAAGAAGACCCGGTTGTCAGGAGAAAGCAGAGGACACTTTAAGTTGAGTTTTTGTCTAGTACGGTTCTGTTGAACAACGCATAGTTTGGATGCTTTTTGTTTGTTTTGGATTTTTTTGATAAAGAGACTTCCCTGAGTTGCCGAGCAGAATAAGAATTAAACGTGACCTTATTCTGAGAACCTTTGATTTTTGTTAGTTCCCTTGCACCACCCCACCCTAGCCTGCCCTAGTGACCTCTCATGACGTTACAGATGGTGGAGAATGTAGGCAGTGGGGCTTAAGTGCTGATGATCGGGACGGAAGATATTGAAGCTTTGACACAGTTTTTTCAGAACTTCACACAAATGACCACCCAACCCAAATGGAGAAATGGACCTGGTGGAGAGCCAGAGGGCGCAGCAAGACATCGGGGCAGCCTTGTTGCAACAGCAAGTAAACTCTAACCAACTGAAAGAGCAGGAGCTGCAACAGGTAACCAGGTCAAAACCCAAAGCAGCTGACTTCATTCCGAAACTGGGGGAGACGGAAAATGTGGAAGCTTACCTTCATGCGTTTGAAGCGACAGCCACTCGGGAGGAGTGGCCAAAGACACAGTGGGTTGGACTCCTGGCTCCTTTTCTGTCGGGTGAGTCACTTAAAGCGTATCAAGACGTAGAGGCCAGTACTGATCAAGACTATGGCCAGTTAAAGGGAGAGATACTGAGTCGCCATGGGCTGACTAAATTTAGCATGGCTCAACGGTTCCATAACTGGACCTTCCAAAATGGGGTAACTCCCCGTTCCCAAATGCACAAATTGATACGGGTGACGAAAAGGTAAGAGACAGACAAGAGCAGCCCCACAGACATTATAAAGACTCTTGTTATGGACCGTTATCTAAGAGCTCTGCCTTATGAGGCCAAAAAAGTAATGTCACCAAAAATTAACCACGGCCACAGAGTTGGTAGAAGCAGTGGAGCAGTTCCAGGCAGCCTCAGACATGCTCCGCCCTACCAGTAAAAAGCCTATCGCTTGTGTCCCCGTCCGAACAGGTGGGCCTCAACAAAAAGGTCTTAAATCAGCCAACCCTCACTCTGGCCCACCCCATAGACTTGTTAATCCTCCTAGGCCGCCAAGAGGAGTCCCGAACCCCGAGTCGCGCCAGTGCTATCGCTGTGGCGAATTGGGCCATATCTCATGGCAGTGTGACCAGCCTGATGAGCCAATGCCCACAGCAGAGTCTGCTAGCAGCCCTCAGGTCCACTTTGCTGCCCTCCTGGGTGAAAGTGGAGACCGCAGACCAACCTGACCAGTGAGGGTGAATCAAGCTGATGTGGAAGCCTTGCTCGATTCTGGAAGTGCCCGGACCCTGATCCACGAATCTGTGTTGGAGGCATCGGCCCCTGCTCACGGAGAACTAGTTCCAGTGGTTTGTGTCCATGGAGACACCTGCAAGTACCCAACCATGATTGTGAAGCTGACAACCACTAAGGGCACGTTTACACTTGAGGTGGGAGTAATCAAGACACTTCCAGTTCCCGTCCTGATAGGTCGGGATTGCCCGGTCTTCCAAATGCTGTGGAGGGAAGCCCAAACGAGGCTCAGGCGGGAACCCCGAAAACGTAAGCCCAAAAATAATGAAATGAATAAATCTTGTGTTAATGTTGCAGAACCATGCCACCCCCCTCACCAGGGATTGTCCAAGCCCAAGTGAAGGTGACTATGTTGGCCCTCTGGAACGGCCACCACTTAAAGGGCAGTATGGAACAGCTCAATTACAGGACCCCACCCTTGGTAATGCCTTAAGAAATGTCCAGGTCCTAGAGGGAACTTTGGTGGGAACCAGGTTAACTCCTTCATATCCTCACTTTGCAGTGAAAAATGGCCTCTTAGTAGTAGTAGTGAAAGCTAATGAGACAGTCATGGAGCAACTCTTCGTTCCCCAACCTCATCGCTCCACAGTTCTACAGTTAGCTCACACCCACTTGCTAGGAGCTCACTTGGGGGTAGAGAAAACCAAGGAACGAGTATTACAAAGGTTCTTTTGGCCAGGATTTCACAAGCAGGTAGAGAACTACTGCCGCAGTTGCCCAGATTGCCAGATCACAGCCCCCAAACAGCAGTACCGGAACCCCCTTATCCCTTTGCCCATCATAGAAACTCCGTTCGAAAGGGTGGGGATGGATATTGTGGGTCCCCTCCCCAAGAGTGCTCGAGGTCATCAGTTCATCTTGGTCATAGTATACAATGCTACCCGAATGCTAAACAAATAGCCAAAGAACTGTTCCTTTTCAGCAGCCGCGTAGGGATTCCAAAAGAGATCCTTACGGACCAAAGGGAGTCCCTTTATGTCTAGGGTCACCAAGGAGTTGTGTTCTCTGTTGCAAGTGAAACAGGGGAGAACCTTGTAATGGTAATTTTTTATGTAGTGTATATATATTTCTACTCAGTATATTGTATTCATACATAAGTAATTTTGCTCTGAACTTTGTTGAACTTCACCGTGTCTCTGTTGTGCAGAAGAAGAGTTCTCCTTTGCCTGTTCACAAAGATAACTGTGTTGTATGAGAATGTTCCACCACCAAGGCCTTTGGGCCGCTTGCTTTGGTTGCTGACCATTTGTTTTTGAATGTTGTTCCTATCAGTCTGAGACCAAAAGTCTGAGGCTGAAATGTCTGTAACATTGGCCATCAGCCCCCACTTTTGCTCATTCTGTATAAAGAAAGCTTGTTCATTTTTTCGAGGTTCTTCCTCACTGAGACTGTACGCATTATGTTGTGATGATTGAACCTTCTCTGCGCAGAGAATAAATACTTAAAAGACAACCTGGTTTTTGGTATTTTGTATTTCAGCATGAAAAGACTCACGCAAAGCGGGTATAGGAATTTTTTCCATTACAACCTCGGTGTACCACCCCCAGACGGATGGGTTAGTAGAGAGGTTTAACAAGACTCTCAAAGCCATGCTGAGGAAGGCCTTCGACAAAGATTGAAGAAATTGGGACCAGCTTCTCCCATACCTTCTGTTTGCAGTAAGAGAAGTTCCTCAGTCTTCCACTGGTTTCTCACCTTTGACCTCTTGTATTCCCACAAACCCCAGGGTCTGTTAGACATAGCCAAGGAGACTTGGGAGGAGCAACCTTGTCCCCAGCGGACCATGGTCGAACACGTAGGGGCCATGCGAGATAGGATGGCAGCGGTGGTCCCCATTGTGAAGGAGCACATGGAAAAAGCCCAGAGAGATCAGAGTGCCGCTTATAACCGAGCAGCTCAACCCAGAGAATTCCAACCAGGAGACGGAGTCCTAGTTCTGGTCCCCACGGTGGAATGTAAGTTCTTGGCTGGCAGGGACCCTACGAAGTAATTGAAAAGATTGGGTAAGTCAATTACAAAGTACGGCAACCCGGGAGGAGCATTCTGAATCAGCTGGAGAGATTTAAGAGACTTATTAGAGCAGCCTGATAATAAGGAATTGCAGTAATCTGCAAGCGAGAAGTGACACAGGCGCAGTGAAGTCATGCTTGTTGATGTCGTTCACATAATAGCCTGTTTCCACATGTCTTTATTACTGTTTATTCATGAAAACATCCAACACCCTGGGTGCAACAACAACGAATTAGGTATGTGTTGCAAATGCAACTCTGGAGCAGCTCCCCGACTGACTCCGGGGAACATAGTGGAGCATTCAGCAGCCAGAGAGACCCGTGTTTCCTGCAGGAGTTGGTATAGACCAAACACAGAGGTAAAAGGAGAGTGAATATTGGACATAAAATTCTCAGGTAGACACAAACCCAACTGCTAATAAATGATAATGTTCCTCTTTGACTGCTAAGATAATATGAAATAAGTAATGTAAAGATAAGATAAGACATGCTATCAATGTCCCTGTAGGAAAATTTGTTCTGGACTCATTCGATTACAAGAAATGTAAATACAGAAAGCAAAGAATTGCTCACAAATTCACCCTGTTGACTTAAAAAGGTCAAGATATGTCAATGTTGTGTTCCCAGCTTGATTCTGCTGCCCCCAAGTGGCCCAAAATAATCACTTATTGCAGGTTTAACTGGGATGGACTGGTTTCCAGTACCTGCACACAAACTGAAGTAAGAGACACTCTTTCCTATGGGGGACTACAAAGCTGTGCTCATTGGTACTTTTAACATACTTGTACATTTTGCATTTAGGGCCTGTGTGTCTGATGACTTGCTTTGTGTGACTGGATTGTCTTGTTGTATATATGTCACCTGTTCTCACGTCTTTCTTGTCCAAGAGACTCCCTGACTAAATAAAGTCTAGCTAACTCTATGCAGCATATAATATTAGCATAATAGCACCAGTAACAGTAGCATGTTATTACAGTGAACTAAGTGGGAGGAACACTGTCGACTTATATTTAATTATTTATCAAATATGAATAAATCCCTTCTGGCAAGAAAGTGACAGGCTTTACGCCAGCTGGAAGATATGAACCCCTGTTTTGCAAAAAGATACAAGACTGAATGTGGTTTTCATGTCATCATTGTTTCCAAAAACTATTAAAAACACACCAGTGTTATTTAAGTATAAAAAACCAGTGAGCCACACTCTTGCACTGGGTGACATGTTTCATCATTACCACGAACACACACACACTGCAGTGTATTTGATCAGAATCAGAAACTGTTTATTGGCAGAATCAATACATTTTATCCAACATATATTGTCCTACTGGTCCAAATACTCACACTAAATATGAATTAATTAGCTGCTAACAATAGTTCCCAAAAAGTACAGCTGTTTTAACCACAGTCCAAATGAGCTTTCAGAACCTTTCCTCACCGGCGAGAATAAATAAAAAAAAAACACTTTTATGAAGTTTCTGATTTAAAGATAACTTAAACTGTCACAAAAAAGAAATAACACCCATAATATAATCTGGCACCTTCGGTCCACAATGAGCACACAACTTTCTACTTGGAGTGTGAAAGCTGCCTTTTTGCCATGCTTTCACTATTGAGGTGAATTGTAAACTACTGTTAGCAGGACTGCTTGTCTGTTAAGTGTCCAAACACAGAAGTATTCTAGGTATCAGCTGTATTTACAGTGTGGAAGGTTATGTGGTTAAATTCAATGTGAGTGGCAACGATCATTATGATTGAAAAATAAGTGGGACGCCGTGAGAGGAAAAACCTCTTCCTGTGTTGGTCCATTGTCCTGCTGCGATGTGCTTCTCAACACCGAACCCTTATTTGTGCCAGACTCTCCAGTATCTTACTGCCGGCTGGTTTGTTCCGTAGGAACTGAAGTTTATAAACTTCTTCTGTTTCACAGATTTGAGGTCCCCACAACATGTAAACGGAGTGAGAGAGAGAAGAGTGAGACTGACCTGTGGTCTGATCCTGATAATGTCTTCATGGCAGAGATCCACTTCCTGTATTCTCTCACTGTACTCTGATCTGTGTCAACTGTTCTTCTGCTCTGTTGTCACTAATAGATTCTGGGCCAATAGAATCATGCCAGTCCAATAGGGGATAATTCTCTCTCTCTCTCTCTCTCTCTCTCTCTCTCGTGGAAGGAGTACGGAGCCGAAGGAGCGTTAGGAATTGAAACTGTAGGAATTACTATTAGGGCCCGAGCACCGACGTAGTCGGAGCGGAGGACCTATTGTTTTTCGATTGTTTATTAGGGCCCGAGCACCGACGTAGTCGGAGCGGAGGACCTATTGTTATTCGAATGTTTATTATTAGGGCCCGAGCACCGACGTAGTCGGAGCGGAGGACCTATTGTTATTCGAATGTTTATTATTAGGGCCCGAGCACCGACGTAGTCGGAGCGGAGGACCTATTGTTATTCGAATGTTTATTATTAGGGCCCGAGCACCGACGTAGTCGGAGCGGAGGACCTATTGTTATTCGAATGTTTATTATTAGGGCCCGAGCACCGACGTAGTCGGAGCGGAGGACCTATTGTTTTTCGATGGTTTATTATTAGGGCCCGAGCACCGACGTAGTCGGAGCGGAGGACCTATTGTTTTTCGATTGTTTATTATTATTATTATTAGGGCCTGAGCACCGACGTAGTCGGAGCGGAGGACCTATTGTTATTCGAATGTTTATTATTAGGGCCCGAGCACCGACGTAGTCGGAGCGGAGGACCTATTGTTATTCGAATGTTTATTATTAGGGCCCGAGCACCGACGTAGTCGGAGCGGAGGACCTATTGTTATTCGAATGTTTATTATTATTATTATTAGGGCCCGAGCACCGACGTAGTCGGAGCGGAGGACCTATGGTTTTTCGATTGTTTATTAGGGCCCGAGCACCGACAACGTCGGGCCGCGAGGTCCCTATTGAAACTGTAGGAATTATTATTAGGGCCCGAGCACCGACGTAGTCGGAGCGGAGGACCTATTGTTTTTCGATTGTTTATTAGGGCCCGAGCACCGACAACGTCGGGCTGCGACGTTCTCTGACGCGCAGGCCGGAGTCCCACCGGCACCCCCGACGCGCTGCAGATTGCGAGGGCCCGTTCATCGCTGCTCGCAGCTTTATTAATTATTATTATTATTATTATCGCATGTCTTTCGTCGCAAAAAGGAGGTGCTTGGGATACTATAAAACTTTTGAAATTTGGCACGCAAGCCAGAATTTGCGAAAATTGCAGTCTGATTGGGGTGTCCAGCGGTATGAAATATTGGCTCGATAGCGCCCCCTATTGAGTAGCCCCAAAATCGGGTTTCACCTAGCTGTCTGAAATTTGGTAGGTATGTGGATCGTGATGGGACGCACAAAAAATCCTCTTGGAATTTTTCTCTAAACCAAACAGGAAGTCGGCCATTTTTTATTCTATGACGTTTTTGGACCGTTTCAAGGCGTCATACTTTAACGAACTCCTCCCAGAGATTTGACCCGATTGACTTCAGATTCGGTCAGTATGTTCTTGAGACCTTGGCAGTGAAAAGTTACTCAAAGATCAAAAAGTTATTGAACTATGTGTTCGTGGCGTGGCGTCAAAGAAACACCATTCGCCGCGAAACAGGAAGTTGTTGTAACTCGGCCGTACATTGTCTAATCTGCTCCAAATCTCTCATATGTCATAACATCCTGACCCGGAACACATCTATAAGACAATTTAAAATCATAGTAATAGCGCCACCTAGTGGCAACTGGAAGTTGTAAGTTTTGTACTTTGACATCCTGCTCCTCACAGATTAATCAGATCCCTCTCAAATGTTGTCAGAAAAGCCTTAAGACCTTGATAATGCTTCATTGTGAAGATTGTAAGAAGTTATTGAAGGGCGGCGACGTGGCGGCTCAGCGGATTTCGATCCTTCGCCATGAACGAATAAACTGATGTAACTCGACTCCACATCATCAGATCTTTACCAGATTTCACATGTTTGATTAGACTCCAGTGCTGAAGACATCTGCAGGCCAATTTTGAATCATAGTCATAGCGCCACCTACTGGTAACAGGAAGTTAAAGTCTTTATACTTTGGCTTGTTTCTCTTAGTAGGTAAATCAAATCAATATCAAATTAGTTCCACACAAATATAAGAAGTTCATAATGCCAGTTCATGAGGCTTTTGATGTTTCGTCGAACACTGTTGCCGTGGCGATGCAGTCTTCGCCGTTAACAACGAAGGTCATTTTGAGAGGCTAAAAATGCTCGAAAAATAAGCAAACTTGGCAAGCAGATTACAAGCCCGAAATGTAGTTATAGAATATGATTTTATTGGTGATTTGAGTGGCAAATCGGCTCAATAGCGCCCCCTACAAAATTTCGACGAAGCAGCCCTCGCAGTATGCTTGACCTAGATGTATGAAATTTGGTAGGAACATGTATCACATATGGACTTAAATTAAAGTCTCTTGGGGCCATGCTCTAAACCCAACCGGAAGTCAGCCATTTTGAATTCTTTATGACTTTCTAGTGTCGTTTTTGTCATTTCCAGGCGCTGCACTTTAAAGACCTTTGTGATGAAAAGTTACTCAAAGCTTGTTGTTTCGTGAAAAGTTGTTGCCGTGGCGACGCATTCTTCACCACGAAAAATTAAGGTGTTTTTGAGAGGCTAGAAATGCTCGAAACATAAGCAAACTTGGCATACACATTTAAAGCTCAAGATGTAGTTATATAACATGATTTTATTGGTTCAGAGTGGCAAATTGGCTCAATAGCGCCCCCTACACAATTTCAACGAAGCAGCCCTCGCAGTACGTTTCACCTAGATGGATAAAATTTGGTAAGCAGATGTATCACATGTGGACTTAAAATAAAGTCTCTTGGGACCATGCTCTAAACCCAACCGGAAGTCAGCCATTTTGAATTTTGTTTGAATTTCTCGTGTTTTTCTTCCATTTCCAGGTGCTGTACTACGAACTCCTCCTAGGGAATTAATCCGATCAGCTTAGAATTTGGTCAGAACAATCTAAAGACCTTAGCGATTAAAAGTTACTAAAAGCTTTAGGTTTCATCGAACGACGTGGATATGGTGTTATGGCCATTTTACATGGTTCGCCATCATCCATCAAGCTGTTGTAACTCGACTGTACTTTGTCAAAACTGTCCCAAACTTGACATGCTTGTTGACTGTCATGGCTTTAGGACTTCTGCATGCCAATATTAACTCATAGCCATTGCACCACCTACTGATAAGCACGGCCGTAAGCAGGATTCTATAATTACAGCGACCCAAACAGTGAACTTATTGAAAGGGTTTGTGGGCACACCATGAGAAAAAGACTTCTCTGATCTAAATATGTGCAAACTAAGATGCTTGGAGAGCAAAAGTTAGATAACAGTGGTTCTCAAACCATGTCAGTGGGCATTAGTGGAGTTGCAGGGAGTTGAACCCCATCCCAGTAAACTGACAGTCTGTTATGTTACAAACACTGAAGCACATTCACACACATTCATTTTCTTAATGATCTTTAAAGGCTTACATTTATGATTGTATCGGATGTACACTGAAAACATTTGAGGCTTAAGACCTGGCAACATGATCTTGCTACGCTGCTGGTCTACGCAGGAAATATCTCACTCGTGCACGCAGAGTGTGATGGTCACAGAAATTCATGGCCGCGTCACCTAGAGTCCTGCCAGTACCAGGAAATACCGTTTAACTCGTGATGCAGTGTATGACGGTCACAGAAATGCATGGCCAGAGTCCTGCTAGTACCTTCGATGTGCGTGAAGTTGCGAGGGCCCGATCAATGCTGCTCGCAGCTTTAATTATTATTATTATTATTATTCTCTCGAATGAAACGCCTTTATCATGTCCCCAACACCCCAATATTTGGTGAGCATATCAGGACTGCGGGAACATTTGATATTTTATGGGTCTAATGCTCGAGCATGACAAAATTGCTCGCTAGCGCCCCCTAGCATTCTGACCGGCAACGCCTTGCGGCGCCTCTCACCCAGTATGTCTGATTTACTTGAAATTCGACACACATGTCCAGCTCCGCCTACTCTACAAAAAAGCCAATCAGAACCCTAAGCTCCGCCTTCCAAAGTTTTCCGCCATTTTGAATTTTGTGAAAAACACATTTTGGCAAACTCCTCCTACACACTGGGTCTGACTGGTTCCAAATTTACTGTGGATCATTATTAGATCTATATAATCAAAAGTTACTAAAAGCCAATTGATATGTCATTGTATTAAGAATATATGGACCAATGAACTTCATAGGGCGTGGCCTTCTACAGCAATATATATAACTTCAAAACCATATGGCCTATCACGAAATCCGTAGCATATGTTCACATCGTGTCCTGTAACATGCCCTCAAATTTCCATTCCATACAACCACTAGGGGGCGATGCAGTAATACTCCCATTTCTTTGCATTTTTAGGCATTTTTCATCGTTTTCAGGCATTGTACCTCCCTCATAATTTATACGATCAACTTCAAATTTGGTCAAGATGATCTAAAGACATTAATGATGAAAAGTTACTAAAATGGTCTACTGACATTGAACGACCTTCGTTTTATGTGACGCCCATGTCACGCACATTTCGTGCTGTTCCTGTCACGGGGCATGATGAGGACTCAAACGCAGACAGTCAGGTGTAGTGAAAAAAGGTTTTAATGATAACAAAAAACAAACAGGGAATCCAGGGACAAGACAAAAGACGAGGGGGAAAATCCGGCAGCAAAAGTCAGAACAGGCAGACTGGAAAACCGGGTACAGGACGAGCAAAACGGGCGGGTAGGTAGGAAAACAAAACAATGATCTGGCAGTGGGTGTGTGTGTGCGGCAGGGGTTTAAATATAACTCCTCCGAGGCCGAGAGTCAGAGTCCACAACCGGGTGGGTGGAGGGGGTCCGGAGGAGGGATGGCCGGCCTGGCAGAATGGGGAGACTGAGGGTCCGGAGGACGGAGCTCTGGAGGCTGAGGGTCCGGGGGACGGAACTCTAGAGGCTGAGGGTCCGGGGGACGGAACTCTAGAGGCTGAGGGTCAGGAGGACGGAACTCTAGAGACTGGGGGTCAGGAGGACGGAACTCTAGAGACTGGGGGTCAGGAGGACGGAACTCTAGAGACTGGGGGTCAGGAGGACGGAACTCTAGAGACTGGGGGTCAGGGAGACTGCACTCGAAAGACTGGAGATCAGGGAGACTGCACTCGAAAGACTGGAGATCAGGGAGACTGCACTCGAAAGACTGGAGATCAGGGAGACTGCACTCGAAAGACTGGAGATCAGGGAGACTGCACTCGAAAGACTGGAGATCAGGGAGACTGCACTCGAGAGCCTGGAGATCAGGGAGACTGCACTCGAGAGCCTGGAGATCAGGGAGACTGCACTCGAGAGCCTGGAGATCAGGGAGACTGCACTCGAGAGCCTGGAGATCAGGGAGACTGCACTCGAGAGCCTGGATATCAGGGAGACTGCACTCGAGAGCCTGGATATCAGGGAGACTGCACTCGAGAGCCTGGATATCAGGGAGACTGCACTCGAGAGCCTGGAGATCAGGGGAACTGCACTCGAGAGACTGGGAACCAGGAGGGGTACTGCACTCGAGAGACTGGGAACCAGGAGGGGAACTGCACTCGAGAGACTGGGAACCAGGAGGGGAACTGCACTCGAGAGACTGGGAACCAGGAGGGGAACTGCACTCGAGAGACTGGGAACCAGGAGGGGAACTGCACTCGAGAGACTGGGAACCAGGAGGGGAACTGCACTCGAGAGACTGGGGATCAAGAGGGGAACTGCACTCGAGAGCCTGGAGATCAGACTGGGAACAGGGCTCTAGAGACTGGAGATCAGACTGGGAACAGGGCTCTAGAGACTGGAGATCAGACTGGGAACAGGGCTCCAGGGGCTGGAGATCAGACGGGGAACAGGGCTCCAGGGGCTGGAGATCAGATGGGGAACAGGGCTCCAGGGGCTGGAGATCAGACGGGGAACAGGGCTCCAGGGGCTGGAGATCAGACGGGGAACAGGGCTCCAGGGGCTGGAGATCAGACAGGGAACAGGGCTCCAGGGGCTGGAGATCAGACGGGGAACAGGGCTCCAGGGGCTGGAGATCAGACGGGGAACAGGTCTCCGACTCTCGGAGATGGGGATGGGGTTCGGAGCCGGCGGCGGCCCGGACTGGAGGTTGTTGCTGTTCGGAGACGGCGGCGGCCGGGACTGGAGGTAGCTGCTGCTCCGAGGCAGCGGCGGCCGGGTCCGGGGATAGCTGCTGCTCCGAGGCGGGGACGGCCGGGTCCGGGGATAGCTGCTGCTCCGAGGCGGGGACGGCCGGGTCCGGGGATAGCTGCTGCTCCGAGGCGGGGGCGGCCGGGTCCGGGGATAGCTGCTGCTCTGAGGCGACAGCTGGAGTCGGCTGGATCGCCGACCGGACAAGGGAGCTGGAGTCGGTCGAACCGCCGACCTGACACGGGGAGCTGGAGTCGGCTGCGGCCCAGTGGGAGCGGGGGATAACTGCGGCCCAGCGGGAGAGGGAGTCTGGTTCTTCCTCTGTCTCCTTCGAGGTTTGACCGGGATGTCCATTAGGTCACGGTCTGCCTTCTGGACACTTCGAGGTTCTCCAAAGGCCAGACGGGTTCCCATGAACTGTTCATACCGTGGTCTGCTGAGTCCATCTTTGGCCAGATCATTCTGTCACGGGGCATGATGAGGACTCAAACGCAGACAGTCAGGTGTAGTGAAAAAAGGTTTTAATGATAACCAAAAACAAACAGGGAATCCAGGGACAAGACTAAAAGATGAGGGGGAAAATCCGGCAGGAAAAGGCAGAACAGGCAGACTGGAAAACCGGGAACAGGACGAGCAAAACGGGCGGGTAGGTAGGAAAACAAAACAATGATCTGGCAGTGGGTGTGTGTGCGGCAGGGGTTTAACAAGTGAAGGAGGCAGAGTGAGCAGGTGAGAGTAATGAGCTGAGTGTGACTGGCAGGTGCACTGAATGAACTGATTAGGTGAGTGAGGAGCTACAGAAAGAAACAAAGACGTGTTCAATACAGATTTTAAGCTGAGGCACTGGAGGATCTTTACTAGCATTGTCCTGCATCAGATTTAGAAAACCAAATTCGAAAGGACATGTGCGGTGTGTGGGCTAGAGCAGTGGTCCCCAACCTTGTTTGCACCACGGACCGGTTTCATGTAAGACAATATTTTCACGGACCGGCCTTCAGGGTGTGGCGGATAAACACGACGAAATAAAATGATACGATCGGCATGAAAACAAATATAAAATGCATAAATAAATACAACTCACAATAAGGCTGAATCAGTGGAGCCCTGAGCTTGTTTCTCTGCAACGAGACGGTCCCATCTGGGGGTAATGGGAGACAAAGACACCCGAAGTCTGTTCCTGATGTCCAGTCTACTCCGTTTTGTTTTGATTGCCGTCACTGCAGAACATCCCGCTTCACAGAGAGGATGTGTGAATGGAAGCAGAGTTTTCAGTGCTTTAGTGGTGATCTCAGGATATTCAGCCTTGATTTTAATCCAAACACCAGCAGAGTTGTTGTCTCAAACATACTTTTAAGGCCACCGTCATTTACAATCTCCAGCAGCTGATCTTCCTCTGTCGCCACATATTCTGCAGAGCGGGTTTAGCGCGTCAGAATTACTCCTGATATTGTCTGTTAAATGAAGCTTTCTTTTCTTGGAAGTTGTAGCTCTTCTTCTGTGTCCTTAGTGGCCTTTCCTCCTTTGCAAAGAAGCTCTCCAAAAGTTATTTACTCATTTTCGCTAGTTTGCGGGCTTACTTTTTGAGGTAACGTATCACGTGACCGAGACAAGCGTCTTGACATGTCAAAAGCCACAGGCGGATGAAATTGCGAGAGAATCCGGTCATTTTTCAAAATAAAACTTCTTTCAGACTCTGATAATCAATAAAACGGAAATAATATAATATTTATTCTTTCTGTGCGGCCCGGTACCAAATGATCCACGGCCCGGTACTGGTCCGCGGCCTGGTGGTTGGGGACCGCTGGGCTAGAGGATGAGAACATTGAACACCTTATTCTCGAATGTTCAGCCCTAACAAATTTGAAGAAGTATGTACATGATCTTTTGAGCACCCGTTGCTGTGCTAGTCTCAAAGAATAGGAATGGCTTTTCGGCATGCCCAGAAAGGGTAAGGGGGGGACGGATGCTCAGGTGAACACACTCCTCGCTTTTGCCAGCAGTCCTAAGGAGGAATTTTGCTTTATTTGAGGGAAAGGTGGTAAACGTGAAGGAACTGTACAGAAACATGTTAATTAAAGGCACACTTGGGACTGCTGCATGCCTGCAGGGAGGAGTGGTTAGCCGAGTACTTTTTAAATAGAACATCACTGTGCAGGGTTGTGGAGGGTGAGGGGTAAAGTTTAATTCACCATTCACCCTACTCTCTTGACCACTCAAAGAACTGCTTCATTTTTTTAAATCGTTGTCCCTTTGAACATAACATGAGATTTCTTAAACATAAACGTGTCCTAAATGTACTAAAAAAGACTGCACATTTTGACAGCTTTTAAACCAGACTAAAAGGCTGAGAATGTACCTTAAACCAGTAAAGGTGTGTAAACAGCAGGTTGTAATGAAAACATCATGAAACAGTGAAATCAACTGTCCTGAGACACTTTTTTGAAGAAAATCTTGGAAACTATGTTTACTTTCACAAAATCCACTTTTGGCCTCTTCTAGCCTGAAACGTCTTTTCAAATCTCCCTGTAGAGTCCAAGCACCAAAGACTGTGAAGACTTTATCATCACATATCATCTGTTCATAATAAACTATTATCTTTTCTTCACCTGACTTGTCTCTCCTGATTGACATAAATTTGACACAAATTCATGCATTTTCAACTGCTCAATCATAGATTACGGAGAAACTCAATCCAAACTTAAAAATGTTCCACATACTTGTGTGTAGGACTGCCCCTTCAGCAGAAGCCTCTGTGTCACTAACGCTGTTGAGCTGAGTCATCTGCAGTGAACGCTCCGGAGTCATTTAGTCCTTCCTCATTGTCCTCCTCTCACTGCACTACCACCAAGCTGCACTGGTGAGTTCAATCAGCCTTCACCACAGTGATATCAAGAGGGTTTTTTGTTTGATTGATTGATTTGTTTTCCCACAATAATCTGTATTTAACACTATATGCTTCTTTATGTAATGTATATATGCATACTTTGCTGGTTCATTCTGGTTTGAAACTGGCATATTTATGGTCTTTATTAAATATCACATGACCATGGAGTTTTCATCAGATCAAACAGCACTAAAAGTAAGCTAAACTTTCAACCTCATACAAGTTACTGAAATGACTCATGAAAATCAATTCTTAATAGTCTGTCATAGTGACAAGCAATAGTTTGATTCAAACAAACTTTACAGTCGTAACAGCTAATGTAAAGCTGCAGAAAAGCAGGTTTCTACTTTGATGTAAAAAGTAGTGCTGGGCAAGTTAACGCGTTATTATTGCGCTAACGCATCAATTAATTAACGCCGACAATTATTTTATCGCGCATTAACGCAGGTTTTTTTTATTATTATTTTGAAAGTCCGTTGTTCACTGGCAGCAGTGGAGGAAGTCTTCAGACTACGTTGATGCAGTGTGTGGGAAAAGTAGAGATAAACTAAAGCAACACAAGCTAACAGATGCTACAGAGAAGTGGAGACAAACTGCAGGTTAGTGTTGTGGAAGATGTCGGTCTGAGGAACGTTCTCAAGATGCGTTGGTGTGAACGCACCTTTAGGATCTCAACGAATGACGGCACGTATGAGCCTCAATAACTGCTGCTGTGTAAAGGGAACACTGCTGCTAACAAGCACCTGATTTGTTTAAAGTGTTTGCAAACCAAATGTTATTACCCTTTTGTTCATATAGCAGTACTTTTAAAACATAAGTGCGCAATTAATACACTACTTTTGAATTCATTATTGAACTTTGTGCATAACAATGCGATTAATCGCGATTAAACATTGTAATCGTTGCCCAGCATTAGTAAAAAGTAAAACTATAATATCACATTCACAGGTCATTGGTAATAACTATAAAACACATTATGAACATTATTTATTGTAAAATAGGCAAAACTACTGAGTAGTTAATAAGGCACAAGACCTAACAAGATATACTAGTCAATGGCATAATATTACACATATTATATATTTCTTACATATTTTACTCATAAGGATTTCTTCTGATTGTTAATAATGCCATTGTCTGGATATTTGTTCCAGATGATACTGAAGGTAATATAAATGAAGGATAATTACATTTAACAGTTATATTAATATATAATAGAGAAAGAAATTACAGCTTTATTATAATAATTCAAAAATATATTCAGTATTGATTTACTTATCAATAAAACCTTTTTGTAAGATCTTAGAAAAGTACATAAATAACATTGATAACTACAGATTGTATTTTTAATTATGAGAAGAAACCCTGATGAGTATTTACTTAATATGAACATACTATTTACATACCCATACCAATGCTTACTAAAATATTTATTCAAAACAGATGAATGAGTCAGCAAATGAGCCACCATGCTCCTTTGATGAATCCACAGATGAACTTGTGTAAGAGCACACAGAATACATAGTCAGGTATGAATAAACCAAAGTTTGTAACGTATCATAAATCTGTACTGTATTAACAGCTAATGACTGGCTCACTGAAAGCTATCTCAAAAAAACACACCGCATCATGTGTCAATATATGTCAAACAAGTGTACAATGAAATAATCTCTAAACCACAAATGATATCTTATCATGAGCTCTGCATTACTCTGCTTACACTATGCAAACTGCAAAGAGGAAGTTGAAGAACCACTTCCTGTTTCATGTAGTTGATGCAGATCTAAAAGTAAGACTGGTCACTTCAGGAAAGTGGCAACTATTTGTAGCGCAATCAATTCTCCTAATGGAATCGCCGTGATCAAAGGATCCACTTGACAAATGTCCCGCATATGGTTCAACTCCGGTTCATTTTGACATGCAAGTGTTTGCAGTTGAGCAATAGCAAAAGTTCTTGACAGGGCGGTTATCTCTGAGGGGACAGAGAGCTGGAGAGGAAATAGAAGGAAATAGATAAAGCTGTCATAGCTTATTAGGGTTGTTGTAACAGTCACTTTTAGCTAAGCTGTCAAAGTACAAACTGTAAAGAGCAATGGTTTAAAGACTGTTATTAGAGACTAGAGGTAACAGGGAAGGGTCGAAAGTTGGAAATGTTCAACTTGCTGCATATGTTACTTTTTTAATGATTTTATTGCAAGACAAAACATTAACAGAACAACATTAGAATGAGTGTGTGTGTGTGTGTGTGTGTGTGTGTGTGTGTGTGTGTGTGTGTGTGTGTGTGTGTGTGTCTAGGGTGTATAGAGGGTGGATGGATGAAATATAGGGGGGCAGTGGAGAACTACGAGAAAGCATAGGAAAATAAATAAATAAGTAAAAGAACAAACAAAAAATGACAACTTTCAATCCTCTACAAAAATTCTACTCTTTATATTCAGGGTTACAAAATATAAGAGTCAAACCTGGTAAGCTGATAGTGACCCATTTCTGGGAAGAAGTATTGCACAACAGTTCAGAGAGACAAGATTTTTTTACTGCTCAGTCAGCAATTTCTGTTCTCTATTTTGAGGGAGTAAAATAAGGAATCAACATAAGACGACGAAGTCCACGCATTAGTCATTGGTCAGTTATTTCAAAGCACAACTCTGTACTTTCATCTTTGAAAGCTGTTACTCCGTTATTATACATTGTTTGGATCCTCATTTGTATTCACAGCGGCTCTTCCTAATTTCTACAGGTGATAAATGATAAAATACATGTATGTAGTTAATAAGAAGCATAGTTACTAACCCAATAAAACATCATCTATACACATCTAACTCAGCTCTATAAAATAGAAAAGCAGTTTGGTACCTGATGATTGCCCTGTGTTTGTGTAATACATGGGCCCTGTTCTTTTTGCATATTAAACTGCATATTTGCCAATAAAGTTGATCCAAAAAACAAAACTGTTCAGTAAAAGGCCTTCTGCTCAAATGGGGAAGGAGCAGGTGAAGATCTGGGAATTGACTCCTGCTCTGTAGAAGAACCATTGTTAAGGACCAATGTTAAGTTTGGCCTCTTTGCAAATCAGCGTGACGTTTTATTTTATTGATCTACTGCAGACTGATGTGTGTGTCACTGTAGAACAGGATAGTAAGGGTAGGTTGAATATATAGGATGGTCCTCGTCCTTAGTGTCGATCCAAAAATAGGAAGTCAGACTGTAAGTTCAATAACATGCAGCACAGCAAAGCAAGCCCACAGCCAAACGTTTCATTAGTACAGGAGGAAAATATGGAAGAACACATTAGCAATGCAGTCAAAACTCTCAAAATTGCTTACTGTACAGAGCTGACCTACTCATGCCTGAGAATGTTTTGTTTGTATAAAGATAAGGGGACCTTCAGGTGGGCAAATATACCTTGCAGTGATATAAAATGGCCTGTCGGTACATATAGCACTGTCCACAATAAAATCATAACCTTCACTGTCTAGCTAGGCTGCTAATCACCTCCAAATCTATCATCAACCAATCACTATAGCACAGATAACAGCATGTCAGCACAACTTATTATTATTACAGGATTGCCCAACACATGGCTTTGGTAAGGCACTAGAATGTGTTTTAAACTGGTAATATAACTGAACAGCAAGCTTAGCGCCAGAGAAAAGTCAATACTGATGTTCTGTTTGATGAGTGAGTTTAAACACATGTCATTTCTTGACACCTAACACGTTTGCACTGCGGTGGGAGCAGAGGGGCAGATGAGGTTGTGTTTGTGCTGATTAGGTGGCACACTGGCAATTTTGGTGCTCGTTTTAGCATCAAATTAAAACCTCAGATAGCTCATTGCAGACGCAGGATCATTTTCTAGGCTTTAATTGACACCAGCACACAAACTTCTCTAACATGCATGTTTAATCAACTGATCAGGATCATTTCTTGTCAAGTCCGAAACCTCCACACTGCTGCATGCAGCTTTGCTTTTGGTAGTTGAGCTGCTTCCCTCTGTTGTTCGAAAAAGGGGCGGGACCCGGAACGGTTGCTTGCAGCTAGGTTTTTAGTTTCTTACTTTAGCTTGGTATTTTTCTTGTTGAAGAAAATCATCATATAACTTAGGATTGAACTGAACACATTTGTTTCATAAAAACATTCTTAGGAAGAGATTAAGGCACGCCAGACAAATTGTAATCTATCTATCTATCACCTATCTCCTATTTGTGTCCAAACATTTCCCGTACACGAATTGTGTGTTCCGCCAAAAGGTTATCTTGACCCAAACAAAGTCATGAGAGCATGACATAGTGAAGAGACCACAATAATCTGTATTTAACACTATATGCTTCTTTATGTAATGTATATATGCATACTTTGCTGGTTCATTCTGGTTTGAAACTGGCATATTTATGGTCTTTATTAAATATCACATGACCATGGAGTTTTCATCAGATCAAACAGCACTAAAAGTAAGCTAAACTTTCAACCTCATACAAGTTACTGAAATGACTCATGAAAATCAATTCTTAATAGTCTGTCATAGTGACAAGCAATAGTTTGATTCAAACAAACTTTACAGTCGTAACAGCTAATGTAAAGCTGCAGAAAAGCAGGTTTCTACTTTGATGTAAAAAGTAGTGCTGGGCAAGTTAACGCGTTATTATTGCGCTAACGCATCAATTAATTAACGCCGACAATTATTTTATCGCGCATTAACGCAGGTTTTTTTTATTATTATTTTGAAAGTCCGTTGTTCACTGGCAGCAGTGGAGGAAGTCTTCAGACTACGTTGATGCAGTGTGTGGGAAAAGTAGAGATAAACTAAAGCAACACAAGCTAACAGATGCTACAGAGAAGTGGAGACAAACTGCAGGTTAGTGTTGTGGAAGATGTCGGTCTGAGGAACGTTCTCAAGATGCGTTGGTGTGAACGCACCTTTAGGATCTCAACGAATGACGGCACGTATGAGCCTCAATAACTGCTGCTGTGTAAAGGGAACACTGCTGCTAACAAGCACCTGATTTGTTTAAAGTGTTTGCAAACCAAATGTTATTACCCTTTTGTTCATATAGCAGTACTTTTAAAACATAAGTGCGCAATTAATACACTACTTTTGAATTCATTATTGAACTTTGTGCATAACAATGCGATTAATCGCGATTAAACATTGTAATCGTTGCCCAGCATTAGTAAAAAGTAAAACTATAATATCACATTCACAGGTCATTGGTAATAACTATAAAACACATTATGAACATTATTTATTGTAAAATAGGCAAAACTACTGAGTAGTTAATAAGGCACAAGACCTAACAAGATATACTAGTCAATGGCATAATATTACACATATTATATATTTCTTACATATTTTACTCATAAGGATTTCTTCTGATTGTTAATAATGCCATTGTCTGGATATTTGTTCCAGATGATACTGAAGGTAATATAAATGAAGGATAATTACATTTAACAGTTATATTAATATATAATAGAGAAAGAAATTACAGCTTTATTATAATAATTCAAAAATATATTCAGTATTGATTTACTTATCAATAAAACCTTTTTGTAAGATCTTAGAAAAGTACATAAATAACATTGATAACTACAGATTGTATTTTTAATTATGAGAAGAAACCCTGATGAGTATTTACTTAATATGAACATACTATTTACATACCCATACCAATGCTTACTAAAATATTTATTCAAAACAGATGAATGAGTCAGCAAATGAGCCACCATGCTCCTTTGATGAATCCACAGATGAACTTGTGTAAGAGCACACAGAATACATAGTCAGGTATGAATAAACCAAAGTTTGTAACGTATCATAAATCTGTACTGTATTAACAGCTAATGACTGGCTCACTGAAAGCTATCTCAAAAAAACACACCGCATCATGTGTCAATATATGTCAAACAAGTGTACAATGAAATAATCTCTAAACCACAAATGATATCTTATCATGAGCTCTGCATTACTCTGCTTACACTATGCAAACTGCAAAGAGGAAGTTGAAGAACCACTTCCTGTTTCATGTAGTTGATGCAGATCTAAAAGTAAGACTGGTCACTTCAGGAAAGTGGCAACTATTTGTAGCGCAATCAATTCTCCTAATGGAATCGCCGTGATCAAAGGATCCACTTGACAAATGTCCCGCATATGGTTCAACTCCGGTTCATTTTGACATGCAAGTGTTTGCAGTTGAGCAATAGCAAAAGTTCTTGACAGGGCGGTTATCTCTGAGGGGACAGAGAGCTGGAGAGGAAATAGAAGGAAATAGATAAAGCTGTCATAGCTTATTAGGGTTGTTGTAACAGTCACTTTTAGCTAAGCTGTCAAAGTACAAACTGTAAAGAGCAATGGTTTAAAGACTGTTATTAGAGACTAGAGGTAACAGGGAAGGGTCGAAAGTTGGAAATGTTCAACTTGCTGCATATGTTACTTTTTTAATGATTTTATTGCAAGACAAAACATTAACAGAACAACATTAGAATGAGTGTGTGTGTGTGTGTGTGTGTGTGTGTGTGTGTGTGTGTGTGTCTAGGGTGTATAGAGGGTGGATGGATGAAATATAGGGGGGCAGTGGAGAACTACGAGAAAGCATAGGAAAATAAATAAATAAGTAAAAGAACAAACAAAAAATGACAACTTTCAATCCTCTACAAAAATTCTACTCTTTATATTCAGGGTTACAAAATATAAGAGTCAAACCTGGTAAGCTGATAGTGACCCATTTCTGGGAAGAAGTATTGCACAACAGTTCAGAGAGACAAGATTTTTTTACTGCTCAGTCAGCAATTTCTGTTCTCTATTTTGAGGGAGTAAAATAAGGAATCAACATAAGACGACGAAGTCCACGCATTAGTCATTGGTCAGTTATTTCAAAGCACAACTCTGTACTTTCATCTTTGAAAGCTGTTACTCCGTTATTATACATTGTTTGGATCCTCATTTGTATTCACAGCGGCTCTTCCTAATTTCTACAGGTGATAAATGATAAAATACATGTATGTAGTTAATAAGAAGCATAGTTACTAACCCAATAAAACATCATCTATACACATCTAACTCAGCTCTATAAAATAGAAAAGCAGTTTGGTACCTGATGATTGCCCTGTGTTTGTGTAATACATGGGCCCTGTTCTTTTTGCATATTAAACTGCATATTTGCCAATAAAGTTGATCCAAAAAACAAAACTGTTCAGTAAAAGGCCTTCTGCTCAAATGGGGAAGGAGCAGGTGAAGATCTGGGAATTGACTCCTGCTCTGTAGAAGAACCATTGTTAAGGACCAATGTTAAGTTTGGCCTCTTTGCAAATCAGCGTGACGTTTTATTTTATTGATCTACTGCAGACTGATGTGTGTGTCACTGTAGAACAGGATAGTAAGGGTAGGTTGAATATATAGGATGGTCCTCGTCCTTAGTGTCGATCCAAAAATAGGAAGTCAGACTGTAAGTTCAATAACATGCAGCACAGCAAAGCAAGCCCACAGCCAAACGTTTCATTAGTACAGGAGGAAAATATGGAAGAACACATTAGCAATGCAGTCAAAACTCTCAAAATTGCTTACTGTACAGAGCTGACCTACTCATGCCTGAGAATGTTTTGTTTGTATATAGATAAGGGGACCTTCAGGTGGGCAAATATACCTTGCAGTGATATAAAATGGCCTGTCGGTACATATAGCACTGTCCACAATAAAATCATAACCTTCACTGTCTAGCTAGGCTGCTAATCACCTCCAAATCTATCATCAACCAATCACTATAGCACAGATAACAGCATGTCAGCACAACTTATTATTATTACAGGATTGCCCAACACATGGCTTTGGTAAGGCACTAGAATGTGTTTTAAACTGGTAATATAACTGAACAGCAAGCTTAGCGCCAGAGAAAAGTCAATACTGATGTTCTGTTTGATGAGTGAGTTTAAACACATGTCATTTCTTGACACCTAACACGTTTGCACTGCGGTGGGAGCAGAGGGGCAGATGAGGTTGTGTTTGTGCTGATTAGGTGGCACACTGGCAATTTTGGTGCTCGTTTTAGCATCAAATTAAAACCTCAGATAGCTCATTGCAGACGCAGGATCATTTTCTAGGCTTTAATTGACACCAGCACACAAACTTCTCTAACATGCATGTTTAATCAACTGATCAGGATCATTTCTTGTCAAGTCCGAAACCTCCACACTGCTGCATGCAGCTTTGCTTTTGGTAGTTGAGCTGCTTCCCTCTGTTGTTCGAAAAAGGGGCGGGACCCGGAACGGTTGCTTGCAGCTAGGTTTTTAGTTTCTTACTTTAGCTTGGTATTTTTCTTGTTGAAGAAAATCATCATATAACTTAGGATTGAACTGAACACATTTGTTTCATAAAAACATTCTTAGGAAGAGATTAAGGCACGCCAGACAAATTGTAATCTATCTATCTATCACCTATCTCCTATTTGTGTCCAAACATTTCCCGTACACGAATTGTGTGTTCCGCCAAAAGGTTATCTTGACCCAAACAAAGTCATGAGAGCATGACATAGTGAAGAGACCAGGGTGCTCTGTTTGTGGTTCAACCCACTGGTTTGATTGGTGGAAAGTGACTTAAAGGGGGTGAAGTTTGACTATAAAAGTAATCTGTGAAAAGTAATACATCGGATTAGTTTGGATTTGCTGAACTCGTATGTTGGCGTGTGCTTAATAAAACACTTCCCGCTGGGTTGCAACTTCAATTCGCCGTCTCTTCTCGTCATTTTGCCACAACATTCTTTAGGTAGTTTTGGGGGGGGATGAGCTTTTTGGCTGAGATCTTCAACACTTTTGGTTTATTTTCTTTGAACTTTGAGTATGGTAACATTTCTCCAGACCGTAAAACAACCCTATTGTTTGTTTGACAAGAAATCCAGAATGCAGTGGTATAAAGACACAAAGGTTTGACTTTATTGATCAGCCTGAATTACAGAATGTTGAAAGATATAATCTTAAAAGGAACATATGTACCAAAAGATTTTAATATTTAGTAAAGGTCCGGTTCATTTACTATTTAGAGTTAACTTACATGACATTTTAACATGCAGCCACTTACATTTGGCCACCCATCTTATAGGAGAGAAAAGACTGGCTTCTATGGTGTGTCTCAGAGTGTAGCTGAAGTCCAGTACATCCTATGTGATAAGGACCAGCTGTGTTTTATGAGAGATTTCTTCAACTGCCAGCCAACAGACTAACCTTTATATCTTTATTGTCTCACAGGTCAAACCCCAGCCATGAGCTCTGAAGAACAATATAAGCTGTTCATGGATCTTTTCAATGACACCTACTATAACACTGAGTATGTGCTCCCTGAATTGGTCCGGATATGTGAAAAGCAGGCTGTCAACGAGTTTGGTGCGAGATTCATCCCAGTTTTCTACTATGTCAACTTCCTCCTGAGTTACCTTGGTAATGGGCTCGTCCTCTTCATTATCTACAAGTATGAGAAGCTCTGCACAGTGACAAACATCTTCCTCCTGAATCTGGTCCTGTCCAACCTTCTCTTTGCCGCCAGTCTCCCCTTCTGGGCAACCTACCATATGTCTGAGTGGATTTTTGGGATGGTTCTGTGTAAGATGGTCAGCAGTGCCTACTTCATCGGCTTCTACAGCTCCATCCTCTTCCTCACACTCATGACATTTGACCGATACCTTGCAGTGGTTCATGCAGTGGCAGCCGCTAAGAGCAGGAAAAAGGCATATGCCATCATTGCCTCAGTGGCAGTTTGGTGCATTAGTATTGTAGCGAGTGTGAAAGAGCTGGTTCTCCAAAATGTGTGGAAGAGTCCGTTGAATGGCCTGATATGTGAGGAGTCAGGATACAATGAGAGCACCATGGAGCGCTGGCGTCTGGTCAGTTACTACCAACAATTCCTGCTCTTCTTCCTCCTCCCTCTGGCCATGGTGATGTACTGCTACATCAGCATCACTGTCCGCATCCTATCCACCCGCATGAAGGAGAAGTGTCGCGCCATCAAACTCATTTTTGTCATCATCTTCACCTTCTTCGCCTGCTGGACACCCTACAATATTGTGATCCTCCTTCGAGCTATTCAGATCTCTCGCCCCAGTGAAGGTGACGACTCGTGTTCGGATGAAGAAAGCCTGGATTATGCACTGTATGTGACCCGGAACATAGCTTATTTGTATTGTTGCATTAGTCCCGTGTTTTACACATTTGTGGGAAAGAAGTTCCAGAGCCACTTCAAAAGGCTGATGTCTAAGAGGATCCCCTGTCTGAAGAGACACATGAGCCTCAGCAGCCAGAGCACCAGAACCACATCCCAGAGGACACCGCACTCTGCTTAAGAGTACTAAAAAAAAAAAAACACAAACAAGCCAGAAATCACGGTGTAGTTATGGATTCAGACCTCAATCTGAACAGCCACATCAAGACAATTACAAAATAAATACGATCACCTGAAGAATATATCAAGGATTAGAGGACTTATGTCTCAACAGGATTTGTAAAAACGTGTCCATGCATTCATCTTCAGCAGACTGGACTACTGTAACGGTGTGTTTACAGGTCTCTGTAACAAGTCTGTCAGAAAGCTGCAGCTGATTCAGAACGCTGCAGCTCGAGTCCTCACTAAGACCAGGAGGGTGGATCACATCACTCCAGTTCTGAGGTCTTTGCACTGGCTTCCTGTCCAACAAAGAATTGACTTTAAAATCCTGCTGTTGGTTTATAAAGCACTGAATGGTTTAGGGCCAAAATACATCTCTGATCTGCTGCTACCTTATGAACCATCCCGACCCCTTAGGTCGTCTGGGACCGGTCTACTTTCTGTTCCCAGAGTCAGAACTAAACATGGAGAAGCAGCGTTCAGGTTTTCTGCTCCACATATCTGGAACAAAGTCCAGAAAGCTGCAGGTCTGCTGAGACCCTCAGCTCCTTTAAATCAAGACTGAAGACTTTTCTGTTTGCTGCTGCTTTTAATTGAACCAGATTCAAAGATATTAATCAATTTCTGCATTTTATTTCTTACATTGCTTTTTAGTGTTTTAATGACTTTTTAATGTTTCAATCAATGTTCTTAATTGTTTTAAATCTCCTTTACTTTTGCGTTATGTTTTGATGCTTTTAATGGTTTTATGTGAAGCACTTTGAATTACCTTGTTGTTGAAATGTGCTATACAAATAAATAAATAAATATGTTTCACTCCAAACATGGAGTTCAACGCTTCAAATCAAATCTTTCAGCATTAAAGGTGAAATATACTAGAATATATTATATAGAGAATATAGCAGCAACCTATATTCTATGTAAATAATATATAAGGGAGCAGAGAATGAAGTTGCTCTCTCTCTCTCAGAGCTTCTCTCTGCTCTGTTGACAATGCCGGGCTGGCTTCATGGCCTTTTAGTGCATGTTCGTGCACGTGAGCGTGCCCCACTGGCTTGCACATGGCGGTAACAGCTGATAGCGCCCACCCACCGGCCCCCCTCAGGTAAACACTGTTAGCTCTGTCAGCACTGTTAGCACCGTTAGCTGTAAACTGCTGGTCAGCGTTGCCATGTTGAGAGCCGCCCAGAGTCAATAGAAATTCTCCCAATCTCATATATAGCACCTTTAACTTTCTTAGAAGTTAATCAGTTTCAAGACTGCAAAACTACGGACTGCTTAACATCTACTTCTTACATTCAAGTTGTTAGCTTTTATCATACTTCTCTTTTTTTAGCATGTGTTGCGTTTGTGCAAAATATCTCAAGAAAGGTTTCTTATGTTTCTTTTCCCACATGTCTTATGAGACTCATACTGCTGTTAAATAAAATTCAAGAAAAAGATACAACAAAAGAAATATTGTTTTCTCAGGTGGCTGATAGGTGACCCTTATCTGACACGATAAGGGTCTTAAAGTCCAAGACTAACTTATATATTTTTCTACTGTCAAAGAATCCAACAAAACAACATGTGTTAGACTGTCTCTCACTACATTCTGGCTCTGTACCCTAACTGTGGCCCTCACTCCCAAACATACATACAACTCACAAATGAATAGTTTTCCTTTTAAAAGGGCTTAAAGGATCTGTGTAGGATTCAGTGGCATCTTACAGTGAGGTTAACAATTGCAACCAACTGAATACCCCTGTGGTCACACCTTAGCAAGCGCTATTTGAACACCTGCCCCCCCATACCAGGAAACTTAATGTCAATGCGAGTTGAGGCAGACCTCAGCAACCCAGTGAAGGACATAGCATGTTGTGCAAAGTAATTGTTAAACATTGCTTTTCTTGAGGAAATTTAGTCCATGTTTCTATGTGAGGCTGAGATTTTAAGCATCCGCCTCCGATCTGCTCTTGGTCTGGTCCTTAAACTGAGTGTTTCAATCTTGTTGAGTCAATGTTGAATGCAAAGTGTATGTTTGCAGTGTGATGTATTTGACATATCTTATACAAGTGCTTTAAAATAAACTTAACCCTTAAATAAATATGCCAGTCAATAGCATCTGTTGTTTTATGGGAACTATTTTTTTTCCAATTCTTTTGTATTTTGTGGGTTTGGGTGAATGTTTAGATCGTTTCCCTTTTATGACAGAACATCTGGAGCAGTTTCCTGTCAGCTAAGCACATTCCTCTGAGTCACTGTAGTCAAGTCTGGGCAACATAAATGTATAACTTAAAGGTGATTTGAACATTTGGTTTGAGGCATTACACTAAAATCACATATTAGAAATTAGTATTAGTTTAAGTTACAGTGTCGCATCAAAATAATAGAATTACAACACAGTCAGTGCATATGATATAAATGATTCATATAATGAGTAGTAAGCAGAATATTAATGGGTAAATTATGACTACTAATAACTACAGCAGCAGTAGATATAATACTAGAAAATTCCTAAAGAAATTTTGACAGTGTGGCTTTTACTGCTCGAAGAAATCGCAATATATACACACGCCAATGTTACCGGTAGTGTCATTCAGGTTCAATTGAGATAGCGCTACTCTCTTTTCTGCATTTTAGATTCATACTCTTGGATTGAATCTTGTATTTGTGGGGCTTTTATTTTGAAAGGGTGGGACTGGGTGGGTGAGTGAGTGGGAGAGAGACAGGCAGACACAGTTAGATGGACTGAGTGAGTGAGACAGGCAGACAGGAGGTCTAATGATCTTTCCTTGAATATCATGTGTGGATGTGTGTAGAGACAGACAGACAGAAAGAGAGTCAGAGAGAGACAGAGACAGACCGAGAGACAGAGACAGACAGAGCGGCAGAGCGAGCGACAGACAGAGGGAGCGAGCGAGCGACAGAGACAGCTAGCGAGCGAGCGACAGACAATGCCTTTGACTGAATATCTCCAAGTCATGCGTGTGTGTGTGTGTGTGTGTGTAGAGAGAGAGCCTGCGTGCTTGTGTGTGTATAACTGGTTGCCATGGTGAGGACGCACCTGGTGTTAGAGGCAGACTGCTTAAGAAACATTACAGTAAACAGTGATTTTGAACAAACCCCCCCAACTCCTTTTAACAGCGAGCGAGCGACAGACAGGAACATTTTGGTCCGTTTCAGATTTTATAATGGGTGTGTATTGCACGGCTCGTTAAGAGCTACAGTGAGAGCATAACTGTCAGAGTGGAGCGGAGCAGGAAAATATTCTGTGATTTTTCCAAACAAATTGCTCCAGCTCCCACAATGTTTACTCTTTATACACCATTTTGGCCAAAAAGCTTGGAAATGTTGTGCTGTCGCACACAGATGTCTGTGGAACCCAACAGATTTACACATTTGGCTCAAAGAGCCGCAGAGCGACATGAACTCCAACCAACTGCTCCATTAGACTCCATGTTAAATCTGACCACTCATTTCTCAAAGAAAGCAGACGGTACCAGTTTTGTATATTGCTCTGGAGCTCACATTATTAACACCACAAACATAAAAAATACATCAACGCATTTGGCAGAGTCTTATCTTTCTCACGGTATCCATATTTTGGCTCTCAGACTCCTGCTAATTTGTTAAAAGGAGTTAGGGGTTTTGTTCAAAATCACTGTAATGTTTCTTAATCAGTCTGCCTCTAACACCAGGTGCGTCCTCACCATGGCAACCAGTTACACACACACGCTCTCTCTCTGTCTCTACACACACGAGATATTCAGTCAAAGGCATTGTTAGACCTCTCTGTCTCACTCACTCTCTCTTTATGTCTGTCTCTCTCTATCATACAGTCAATGAGGTTTTAGATATATTTAGAGTAAATAAAAGCCCCAGAGAGTGAATTCTAACTGGAATGCTTGTGATGAAGTCTGTCATTTAATAACCTCTGTGTTTGTGTGTCAAACATTATGAATATGTCTCCTCTCCCCCTCTCTCACCCATCCAGTCCCACCCTTGCAGCTGACGCTCCCATCATTTCCAAAGGCTTCTCAAACAAAGATGTACATGTCCAGTACAGAAATGACGGGAGCCATTTGTGGACTGTCCATCACAAATACAAGATTGAATCCAAGAGTATGAATCTAAAATGCAGAAAAGAGAAAAGCAATATATCAATCGAACCTCAACGATACTACCGGTAACGTCGGCGTGTGTAGCTATATATTGTGACGTCGTCGGGCAGTAGAAGCCACACTGTCAAAATTTCTTGCAAAATTTTCTAGTTATTATTATTAAGCCCGCAGGATTACAATCAGTGTGCTTTGTGGCACAAAGGCAGTTTTACTGCCTTTGTGCCACAAAGCCACACTGAATAATTGTCACGGGGCATGATGGAGGACTCAAACGCAGACCAGGCAGAGTAGCGTGAAGCCGGTATTTATTGAACACAAAACAGGAATAGTTACCAACACAACAGGGAGTCAAAGCACAAGACAAGAGACGAAGGGGAAAATCCAGCGGGAACGAGACAAGGCAAGCAGACGGGGAAACCGGGAACAGGACAAGACAACCGGGCAGGTAGAACACAAACAATGACCTGGCAGTGAGTGACTGAGAGGCAGGGGTTTATAAAGTGGCTTGAACAGGTGAGGGGAGTTGTGCTGATGAGGAGGGAGTGCTTGATTAGTGATTAGAGGCAGGTGAAGGGAGTTAGGCTGATGCTGAGGGAGTGACTGACAGGTAGAGTGAGGAGGGTGAAGCTACACAAAGACACACAGAACACACAAGGCAAAGCCTGATCATGACAATAATAATAAAGTTATACAAGCAATAATGGTAGCAGTGAAAGTAATAGAAATGTGACTAACAATAATGGTAGCAGAGGGTGTCAGACTGGGCCTCGACAGGAGGCAGGACCAGGGTCCAGGCATAACCACCATCCATGGAAACCTGCCATTTTAAGGGGTAGCTTATTCAACGTCAATATCAAAAATATCAGATGCTGAGATATCCTGACCTTTTGTCCCTAGTATGGTTCATTCAGTATGCACACTGAAGAGGTACATTTAGGGAAAATACCTCAAATGTACCTCCCCATAGCAGCCTCCATGAAAAGTATTTATCACAAGGCTCTGTAAAATGAAGCTTCAACCACACCTCTAATCACCTGTGAAGTTTGTCTCAGATTTCTATGAAACAGACCGTGCTTTGTTAAGAAGTTCGACTAACGCCGTCTTTGATTACATCTAATATTCAACTCACTTGGATTCCGAACTGCAGATCAATCCGTGTGAGTCAGGTGATGATCTCCCTCTGCAACCACAGTCTACATCCCGACAGAGCCACTTACACTCGGGAGTGCACATACCTCGGCCTTGTGGGGACTTACACTTAAGCCTATACGTTAGATGACATCTCCCCAACTCCTGATGCTGTAGATCTCAGTCCTCTTCTATCCAAACGGACATAGGCAAAGCCTCCCTCACACACAGTTCTTAACAAGCTACCATGGTGCTCTCCCAGTGTGCTCTTCTCCTTGCATTGGCTGTCTTCATATCCACAATCAGATACATTAGAGACTGGACTATAGCCCATCTCCAGTCAGCCCTTAAAGGTAAATGCATTCCCTGCAAACACAGTGACAAAAAGCTAGTTTGTTTCACCTTTACTCAGCTTCCATCAATACTCCAACAAACACCAGGCTTACTGTGCTTAGAACATCCTCGCCATCCTTTTTATCCCAGTGTTTGTCCACGTTTGCCTAACAACAGACTCCCTTACATTAACATTCTCTGTTTAGAGCATATTGTACACCACTCTACGATGCACACTTGTGGTCAAACTATAAAATCCATCCTCACGCAGCCGATTACTCTCACAAAAGCAGATCCACCAATTGCCCGCTGCTAGCCTTTATCGGCCACCTGAAATGATACCACACATATAATTTTTTCAAGGGAAAGCCTGTCCAACCTTCCAACCATGATAGTCATTCTGGACAACACATGCAAAATGGAAATGTGTCTTTGGCAACACTTCTAGTCTTCTTGAAATGTCTTTTTCTTCTTCTACAATTACTCAACCCAAAGACATCCTACTTCACACTGATGCAGCTCCTTTCATAGGTTTCAGTGGCTACTACGGAGGAAGATGTAATGCTTCCATATAGCCCTTAGAGTTCATATCTCTTCAAACAGAGTCCTGCTCTCTATCGTCTGCGCTCCAGGAGCTGTACCCATCATAATACCTGCCAATATTGAGCCATGTCTAGGAAGTCCATATTTAATCTCTTATAATACGGCAGTCGTAGAAATCTTAAATAAAGGCTGATCTCATTCTCCAGACATCGTTCACATGAAGACTCACATTAATATCTACCCAATACAAGTTAATTCCGGATGGGATTGTTTCAAGGCTTATCATGCCATGTAGCAGCAGCCCTTTCCATAGACATTTTGTCTATCTGTAGTATTATCTGCAGGCTCATTTCATTCTGAAAACCCACCACCCAGACCGACCTATCATGAATAAGCTTTTTCATCAAAGTACTTGAGCTCAATTCTCCATCTATATTTTCTGTCTGGATTCCTGTCTTAGCGATATATACTATAGGTTCCTGTAGCTTAGCTATATATATTGTAGCGTGAGCGGCTCCTGCCCCGTTTCTAGGCAGGGAAGTCGTTCGCACCTAACACGGTGGTTACTCCGTCGGCTGGCCCACCTGCGAGGATATACATTCCTCCTTCAGGTCTCAGAACAATACCTTCGGCCTTTTATCTCACCCCGTAGTTAAATAGTTAGGATTTCGGAATTAATTGTGTTCTTGAAAGTCTTTTAGGGCTAATGCCCTAGGCGCTCTCAATGGGATGTAACCCTAACACCCTGTATGTAATAGTTATGTACATCGTCTATACTTTACTATTGCCTATTGTGAACATTCTCACCATTTATGACTAACACTGCAAAGTCTTCACCCAGAGAACTCATCTTAAGCTCCTAATGGTAGCTTCTGTCGTCACGTCTGGATCGCACGGTTAACGGACAGGGGAAGAGGGTTAAATTGTTTTAAAGGACCAGAACACTGTTTTGGTTTCAGTCACTTACTAAATGTAAGGCTGTGTTTTTATTTCTGGTTTTCACACAAGATTCACACACAACGATTTCAATTCAATGAAACAGTCACAGTGGCTACAATAACTAACTTTAGCATTCCTCTTTGTCAGCCTTCACTGATTTTGTAATGAGGTATTCTCCAGTCACTCACTGGCTATTCTCCCCCTCCTCTCGTCTGTCTGCTCTGCTCTGCTGTTTTTATTCTGCTCTCAGGCTGGAACCTCCTTCAGGCTCATGAGTCACTCACTCATGAGTCCTCCTCTTTCTGGAGCTGACACAGGATGTAACTGGTTTGATCCAGTTAGAACCAGAAGCACTGTATAAGGCTCAAGTGACTATGTTACACAAAGTTTCTAACTCTAAACAGTTTATATGTTGAATCACAGCTTATCAAAAATAAAACAAGTTATATTATGATGGTTATAAAAAGTCTAAACAAGCTATATGTTGTGCTGATTATACTTTGAAATCAAAAGGGTTACAGGTTATAATAGCTATACTTTTATGCTTTCATACTTTTCTACGATCTTTCTACAATATATATACATGTCTACCGTCTGTTATTATGGGAAACATCAGATCCCTCCCTAATAAGATGGAGGAGCTAACGGTGCTAACCAGGCTGCAAAGGGGGTAACGGGAGAGTAGCATCATGTGCTTCACAGAGACTTGGCTGAACGAGCTCACTTCAGACTCACTAGTAACTTTAGATGGTTTTCAACTTGTGAGATTGGACGAGCAAGACAGAGTGGTAAGAGGAAGGGTGGGTGAATAGCGATGTTTGTGGATGACAGATGGTGCAACCCTGGGCAAATCAGTGTTAAGGACTAACACTGCACTAGGGACGTTGAACTGCCGGCGAACCAGCATTTCTTGACTGGTCCTATAAAATTGGCCCCTGTAGCACCTCATGGCAGGGAGTAGGGAAAACAGTCTGTAGTTGGGGTTGGATTTGTTGATTTAAAACTCTGATAATTTCATGTGGTATTTCTGGTCTTATTGTACTGGGATGTACAGCATCACCATGGATGAGACTGAACTCAACTTAACTCGGGTGGATATTTGTCATTTGACACTGGTGCTTGTCAGAAGTATGAAGAAGAAAATAAGAAAGAAGTAATTAAAGGTTTGAAAATATATTTTCTTCGAATATTTTTATTTTATTTTGGTAGTTTATTAAAGAAAGTAACCCCTGCTTCCACTCAGTGAATGGACTGACCAACCTGTTCTCACTCCAGAGCGTCATATACCGCAGCTTGGTCAGGGCTCCTCAGCGCCTGACACCAACATACGGAAGCACTGTTTAGCGTCTGTATGCGATGCATCGGGCTTGGAACTCACTCCAATGTAGAAGCTCAAAGCAAGTGACATAGTATAACGCAGGGGTCGGCAACCTTTACTATCCAAAGAGCCATTTTGTCCTATTTTCCACCAAATAAAATTCGTCTGGAGCCGCAAAATTATTTATTTGATATCACAGCTTAATAAGTTGTATATATAGTTATATTATATATACAAAAACTATAGTTTGTTGTATTTATGAAAATATAGAACAAGAATAAAGACAATTCTTGACATTTTATTACAATTTTACCTGATATAACAATATCAAACTCTTATGAAGAGGAGAGTTTACTGCAGCAGCTGAGAAATCATCTCCAGCGTGACACTTTTCAACAAATGCTGTGTGCTTGTTCTGGAAGCATACAGTAAGTCAGCATCGTTGGCAGTGAAAGCAAATGAAGACGTCCACGCAGAATTAAACTCTCTATTTTCCTCCGTGACTTTTCTTTTTTTGGATTTATCCATTGATAGTTTACAGAGGGCGGGGGTCTGAAAATCATGATCAGCCACCTGCAGGGAAAAGCACTTGACAGAGGTAGAGGATTTAACTGCCTGTGGGAATAATTAACATATAAGATTCTGTTCATTCTTGCTTATAAATTATATTCTCTCTGAACACGTTTCTCTTTTTGGAGAGAGTCATGTGAGATAATTTCTCAGATCAGCGCAATTTCCCTGCTCTTCTTTCTATTTCCTCGTCTCAGCCCCGTGTGTCACGTGTGTGTAAACCTCGCTCCAGTCAGGCAACTTGTCAGAATACCCATATTTGATTGGCTGAGCTGCATCACCTGATGTGATTTGCAATGCATCGATCGGTGCGTTTCATGCACCGCCGAACAAGTGCCGTAACGGCTGAATAAGATGCGCCGGTTAGAGTTTAGATTTGGTGCCTAATATGTATAATTCCGAATTATCTATCAGTTTTAGGTCCTGGGTCCAGATCCGGTACGCCAGTTGGGGACCCCTGATGTAGACTCAGGGAGCCGCAACAGAGAGGCTTAAGAGCCGCAGGTTGCCGACCCCTGGTATAGTGCAAGATAGCGGATAGGTCGAACAAACACAGGATCTTTGTCCAGGAGGCTGCTGTTTGTGCCCCGTGCAAAACTAAGTCAACTTTGACTTTCGCACTAGTCGTTAGTCACATGAGTCGTTAGTGTCATTAGGCATGTGACTCTCGTGAGTCAATTGTGATGTGAGTCGTCGTTAGTCACTCAGTAGTCAAGTGAGATATTAGTCAGTCAAGTTACCGTCAACCATGCTCTTTTCCTAAACCTAACTGGTTTTGTTGCCTAAACCTAGCCTAACTTCCTGTGAAGAAGGAAGTTGATTTCGAAAAGACGTTATGCATGTTTGAGTGTATATGGACAATCCTTGCCGATGTTACGCATTGGGGTGAGAATGTGTTGGAACTGACGCAACAAGAATTGTGTGAAGAGAACCACAAACCATTACAGATACTCTAAGGCATTCTGTGGACAGCTCCTGGTGCTGAAACGAGGTCTAATAAACCTACTGGATGAATAAATGCAGAACATCTGGATCTGGAGTGTAAGAGATGCGTGCATGTAACTGTTCATCAACAAACATACCCTGTTCAGTTGCAAATTGGATAACATTTGTAAAAAGTTATCTGGAGTGGGTACAAACAAAAGAAAGTGAAATTGCAGAAAAAGTTGTAGAAAAATATGACAGTGGGTGGTATAGTTGTTTAAATGATCGATCCTCAGCGTATTTTTTAAAAATATATATAACCAAAAAGAAAAATTCTGAACACGTTTCTGTTTGTTGGCAGTCTCAAGTGTATCATATTTCTATGACAACTAAATTGAAGTTGAATAAGCTGATAAGGAAAACACTAGAGTACTATACTTTAAACCTAGAACTTGTTCTGGCGTCACCTGAAGTCTGCTGATGATACTCATTCAAATAGGAAGAAAGTAAAAGTAAGTATGCTCTCAGGTAATGTGTTCAATTTCATATTCAAATTCATAGTTTTTTCAACTTTTGAGTTTGTCCACAACATCTGTTTTCCCAGGTAAGCACCCTGCTATCAGACATCTTCGACCTGACCTGACACATCTGTTCAGCTCAAACAATGAACGTGCTCTTCGTTTTTATGATTCATCTCAAAAAGGGATTCTTAGCATTTAACCGTATACACACAAATGTATAAGGTGAAATGACTATAGTTAACCACAATAGAGGTGCTTTAGAAAACTCCAAAATCCTGTACTGTCTTTACTTTCTTGTTTTTTGTTAGCGTACTGCAGGTAGCATTGTCAATGTTAGCCAACATGCTCTGGCACCTTGGCTCACTGTCATTTCGGGGAGCTCCGTGTTGTTTTCCCTATCGGACCGTACCAAGTGTGGGAGAGAGTGGGGGTGTATTGATTGGTTCGGCGGCTCGGCGGTTGGATAGCCCCCGTCTGTCTGACCATGCACCTGGAGCGCGAGGCACGGACCGCAGCACAATCGCGTTCGGTTCACAGGCTGGTTCCGGAGGTTGTTGGTCAAACCCCGCCGCAGTGCCTCTGGGCAGGTTGGTAAGAGAGGATAAATAAGACGAAACGCGCAGAACGCAGCGGGCGAAAGGGCTATTTGCTTGTTTCCTTCGCTGCTAATAAAGAAAGCAGCGGTCGGAACAACAGACAGCCGAGAACGCCGCACCGAGACCCGCCTGGACCCGCTTCATTGTCTCTGACCGTGTGGATTATCTGTGAGGATGTCTTGTATGACCGTGCTGTTGTTGCTGCCAGTCCTGTGTAGCATCACAAGCACCTCCAGCGCTGCATCCTCAGCATCCCGTAAGTAGCTAATACACACACACACACACACACACACACACACACACACACACATCGTGGCTAATTTGGTAGCTAGCTCTTGTTGGGGCCACTGCAGGTCTCAGTGCAGTCAGTGATGTGGACTACAGCCAGGACTCAGCATGAGACCAAACCGCCAGTATATAAAGAGCCAGGCTGGGGATCATACCGTATTGTATAATGATGATGATGATGATGATGATGATGATGATTATTATTATCTCTCTCATTAAAGGAAGTCATCATCACGAATTCTGAAAGACAACAACATGTTTTTAAAGCAGGACAGGAGTTAATGATGAAGCCTATGTGTATTTATGAGCCTTCAGTATAAATAGCACAACATAACATATAATCTAAATGCTGAACTAGAGAGCAAATGTGTGTTGGAAGCATATCAATAACATATCAATATCAGTTACACAGAATAAAAAGTAACATATCAGTACTCTCCATACTCAGCATTTTATTCATATATGAATAAAATGCTAATCCCGAGGCTAATCCAGTAATCCTCATTAAACAATGTACACAGTTCCATAATAAACCGTATATATTGTCATACTGTTCAACGGGTGGGCTCAGTGCTGTCATTTCCTCTACCCGGTGCTGGCTGGCCCTCACTGGGGGCATTTCCTCCATGTGCGTCGCAACCGGCTTAAGTAGATTGGCTTTGAAAGGCCAGGGGTGAAGGCGGCTCACAGCTCTGATGGTGACCTTTAAAGCACCCCTCGTCCAGACATCGCTGCGTCCCATGGCCGTGGACAGGTTACCTCTCTCCCCGCTGGTATACACGGGCCCCCCTCATAGTGAGGGGCCTGCAGCGATGTCGGAAACCCACCTGACCCGTCTTGAAACCATGCTTTGTGGGTGTGACTTTTTTTCACATGTCATTATCCTCATTCATATCTATGCAACCAATGTGATTGGGATTCAATTCTTTTTTAGAACACAAAAGTGTTCTCAAACTGCGCCAGATTGATGCATTTAGTTCTGAAATGTTGCATACAGAAGTTAGGGTGAATATTCCTGTATTTTTTTCATGTTGCAGTATGTACTAGGGGTGGGGGGAAAACCGATACAGCATAGTATCGCGATATTTTGCGTGGCGATATTGTATCGATACACCGACGCTAAGTATCGATCTTTTATTATATAAACTATTTTAAAAAATGTACTAGAAAAATCAAATCAATTGCTTTTTCAGTCCACTAGATGGTGCTGAGTTGTTTTCTGGTGAGGTCAGCAGAGGTGCCGGGTCAGCGTGATTGGTAGGAAGTTGGTCAAAACAAAGATGGCGACATCGGAGAAAGAAATCAGAAATGCACCGTCCGCGTTTAAATCAGACGTCTGGACTTATTTTGGATTTTTTAACAAGGAAGGGAAGAAGGACATGAATATGACACATGAATATGACACATTGATATGACACATGGATATGATGCATGGATATGACGCATGGATATGACGCATGGATATGACGCATTGATATGACGCATGGATATGACGCATGGATATGACGCATGGATATGACGCATTGATATGACGCATGGATATGACGCATTGATATGACGCATGGATATGACGCATGGATATGACGCATTGATATGACGCATGGATATGACGCATGGATATGACGCATGGATATGACGCATTGATATGACGCATGGATATGACGCATGGATATGACGCATGGATATGACGCATGGTTATGACGCATGGATATGACGCATGGATATGACGCATGGTTATGACGCATGGATATGACGCATGGATATGACACCGTCGCGGCGTTTTTTCACCGATACAGTCGTGCCCAAGCTCTACAGAAGTGAAGCTTAAAGTTGTGGAGTCTTTGAGTACAGCAGAAAGAGTTGCATTAACTTGCGATGCGTGGACGTCAAGCGCAGTGGATTCCTATGTGACTATAACAGCACAATATCTCAGGGGACTGGCAACTGCTGTCTCACGTTCTCCAAACTAGAGCAGTACACGCAAGTCACACCGGGGCAAACATTACAGACCTCCTGCAGCACAAGATGGGGGATTGCCGACAAAAACCTGGTGGTTGTAACAACGCTTCTAACGTGGGCGTTGCCGTTCAGTTAGCGGGATTCCTGCATGTGAAGTGTTTCGCTCACACGCTCAATCTGGCCTCACAACGGGGTTAAATCTGCCAACAGTAGCCAGGCTCATGGGGAGAGTGCAGCGCATGACTGGCTCTCTGCCCTCGACGTCCACGCATCGCAAGTTATACCGAGTTATATAAGTCTTATATCCTACTTATATAAGTTATAGACACGTTTGCATTCAGTTAAGTTGGACTATGTAGTGATACAAACAGTTCAGTTTGTCAGGTTCATGCAACATTTATGACATTGTTGGTCAGTCTGTCTGCTTGACAATCTTATTGTGCTGCAATAAAAATGATTGAAGTGAGATGAACAGACTGAAACTTTTATCTTATTAGATAAAACATGTTGACACAGTTTTCCTTTGGGGACATCATTTGAAGTTGAAAAAAGTAATAAATCGCAATATATGTTATCGCAATACTCAGAATATCGCAGTATCGTGAAAATATTGTATCGTGATAATATCGTATCGCGGGACCTCTGGTGATTCCCATCCCTAGTATGTACCAATTTTTTTTTTTTGCAATGTCAGTTTTTTACAATATGGTGCAGCCCTAGCCTACAGGACGGTGTGTGCCGCTCAGTGGAAAGAGAGATATATCCTACATAACCTCACATGAGACATCTGCCAAGCTGAGTGGTGAGACTGTGGTTTCTAGCTTCCACTGCAGACAGCTGTACCATTACACCGTTTGGCAGGTACTGTTTCAAATGCCTACCTTTTAGGATTTCCAGCATGCCTGAGATCTTCCAGAGAAAGATGACGGATGACTCTGCAATGCATTGAGGCAGCTGGCTTAAGGCTCAACGAGGAGAAATTCTCCCTCAGGCAGAGCCCGCTGTGCTTCCTGGGTTGTCTCATCAACCAGCCAGGGACCAGGCCTGATCCCGACATGGTAGAGGCCATTCAGAACTGAAGAGAGTCCTGGGCGTGGTGTGGGAGGCACATCCACAGCCTCTCAACAATAGGTCAACTGCTTTATGAGCTTCTGAACAGAACGCTGGTGTGAAATGCCCTGCACAATGGATCTTGACCCGGTGGAGCCTCGAGATGCACTGATCGATCGGTTGTTGACATGAGCCACACAGTTACCAAGATCTTTGCATGTACACCTTACAAACACATATACAGTGTGGTCCATTTTTCAACTTTTGACATATTTTTTATGTCATAGTCTCAATGTAGAACAGATGCAATGTATTAATGTTGCAATCCCATTGTCCCCGGTTGGAGGGTTTGCCTGCAACCATTTTTGTGTGATGGTTTTCTTGTTTATTTGTTTGTCAGCAGTAGCTTTGTCCCTATGAACCTTGCTGCTTACATTTCAATTGAAGATAGAGCTCTTCCAACAGAACGATACCCATATTCTATTCCTGCCTTCCAATCTTTCTTAATTAGATGTTTGAGTTTGAGAGATTCTTTCACTTGTTATGTCCCAACCTGTCTTCATTAACGTAGTCTGACCTGGAGATATCAGAAGAGATGAAGGCTATGCGTGTTTGAGAATGAGTTTTCATAATAGTAGACTGAGCTCTCTAGTGAATCTATAAAAATGACTGCTAACAACATCAAACTGCTTTTATACAGTTCAGCATTCTAGAATGTGATTAGGTGGATTTATCAATTTAATGTCATTTTATTAGCATGATGGGAAACTCATCTAAGAGCTATTTGATATCTTGCCGGATGACACCATGACATTTTATACTCTCAGTTTTTTGTTTAATTGGAAAAGGCCAGCCGGTGGAAAAAGGCCAATGAGCACCACAGCAGACCTTTTGAATCGTTGAACAAATCTGAACCTAATGATTATTCACAATAATGATTCCAACAAATGGTTAAAAACTCACATCATGTCTGATTTGTGAACAGGAAGCCCCAGCAATGGAAAAAAGTGATACTTTGCCCCAAATCCCACCCTGTAGACCTGAAAGGTGGCTGTACAAGTTCTGTAGTTCGCTCCATCATGGAGCACAGAGGGCTGTGGTCAGCTTGAATTGAAGTCAGATAAAATGGATTTAATAGTGACAAGTTTTCGTAGTGGAAAAGAAGTACCGAGCAGCCACTGAAACTTCTTCTACCATCTCAGCAGAATCCCCTCACACACATGCCAGCACACGGCTTCAGTCACAGTCCTTATGCCCTGTAAAGCTTTTGAACTGCTGCCTCAGCACGTTCTTAATTATATTTTTGAATTTAATGACGGAGAAAGTAAAAGTAAAAAAAAGACCTCACTTACAAATATCATAAAATTCATATTTATTTTAAACAACTAGAAAGTCCCCTCTCGATATGATTTGGATATAATAGGAATAAATGATCATCACTAAATGTACTATGGCGTTTTGCAGAATTGTCCGATACTAGCAGCAGGAGGCACAAAAGGGACAATATTGTTCAAATCACCAAATAAGAGCATGTATTTCCTCAGAGAGATGCCATGTTGGTGGAGTGTTGAGCAGATGATCTCCTTCTTTCTTTTAAAGTGCTTGAGACGTGCTTGGCTTGTTGTTTTGTAATGCATATTAGGAAGCTCATTACCATACCCTGCACCTGTCCACACACACAGAGCTGGGACCCCTCCCCCACCCAAAACTCCCTTCTCATATCCATTCTGGTGAACGTGTTGAGAACAAAGACAGACACACACACACACACACACACACACACCCTTATGCTAAGAATATGTCCAATTTCTTGGTAAAAAAAGCAATTTGTGTCAGAAATATGTCGGAGAAGTGACAACCTACTATATAGTCACTATAGGGAAAATAAACCTTTACAAATGAAGTGAACATTTACAGCAAACATGAATTGGATATACAGTATTTGTATTCTGTTACATTACTATTGTATTTTTTGGGAACTTGGGACTTTGATATTAGATGATTTACACACACGAGACTCATGACAACTCCTCTCAGATATATAGAAATGTATTCACAACATGTACACATACAGTGTAATGAGCACAGAGAGAAGATACAATGTAATGTATGTTACTGACAAAGATAACCATGTTTAATAAAATAAAGAGGTTTATGTAAATTGTCATATGTTGGCTTGATCAGTCAAGATACTCTGAGACCAATTATTAATAATGAAAAGGTGGGAGAACCAGAAAGTGATCAATGAGTGATCCACTTAGAAAATATACAGGCTATAGACTAAGAAAATCCATGATTAAGTTACATCTAATGACACATACGATATGTGTAATGGTTCAAGGACGCTAGGATGGAAAGCATGTCCAACTATAACTGTTGTAGTTTTGGGTTGATGGCATCACATACAACCAGGGGGTCTTGGTGCAAGTTCATTTTATTATCAAATGTTTCTATCCTCAGATTTAAACATATCATGCTTATCATATCAAATCTAAATTTGAGGGTAGTTTCCCTATAACCCTCCTTACTGTGCTATTAAATGCCATCAAACATGTCATGTCAGTGGAAGTAGAAGTTACACTGAAGAGGTATAAATACTAAACTCTACGCAATTACAAATGTAATTCCATTAAAATGCTCAAAACATTCAATCCACTCATCTATGCTATTAATATCAGTGTTGGCAACGGGTATGAGCAGGTCTGGTTATTATCAAATCACAGATGATTTTAATATCAATCAATTATTAATATTAGTTAAACTATCAATAGCTATTGATTAATAAAGGAACACTAAACGGATGTAGTTGCAGTAGCTCAAAGGGCATTAAAATGGCTATCAGGAGTAATTACTAATTATTAGAAATATTTTTCTTATCATTAATATATAATAATAATTATTACATTATATTTATATGATTCAAGACTAAACAGACCATGTATAGCAATATGGCTTACAATGTAAAACTACAGAGATATCCGAATCAAAGATGGCCAACGGGAAATCAGCCACATGGTGTGTAATGTGGGAACCTCCGAATGTGTCCATGTTTAAAAGCCAATTCACCGCTTATGTGTGTGATCTGAGTAGTGGGTTAGCAAAGAGGATTAGATTGGTTAGATTGCATGCAAGACCCCGTGTCTATGTGAAGCATCACCTATAAACAGACATTACAACAATGAAACTGTGAATAACATTAAATCAAGTACATGTACATTTGGCTCTTCTTTAGCCATGTACTGTTAGATGGGAAGGTAGCCCCCTGCCATCAGTGTATAAAGGATGGAGTGTAAAAGCACCCTGAGTGGTCGAGGGACTAGAAAAGCGCTGTACAAGTCCAGTTAGCATGACGGAAAAGACATTTCTTTGTTTATTTCTTCAGGGGAGGACAATCGGTCGCCTCTTTGCTCTCCTTGAGTCAGCGGCTCAGCGCTAACTTGCTTGTTGCTCCTTGATGCTTGAAAGGTCATCTTGCAGGATTTGTTGTAGTGGTTGGCGGTAAAACTGTTTACTCTGAGTTAGCAGTGCGTACTGAGATAACCAGGAGAATACTTCAGGCTCTTGGGTCCTCTGCCATGGAAAAAGTAGTTTAATGTAGACTATGACTGCTTTGTCAGCGCGCTATACCTGAGAGCTGAGCTGAGCAGTTGGGATGAGAAGAGAGCTTCAAGTAGTTTTAGTTGCCTAATGAAACCAAACCTTAACCCTTGAAGGGGCATTTTTTGTAACAGTCATTCAGGCCATATTGGACAGCACTGACAATGGCACAATGGGCTCAACCTGACAGAGGAGTTACAATGAGTTTGATACAACAAAACAAAGAGTAAACAGCTACGCAAGCAGCTCTCTGAGGCTGTACCTGCTCTGAGCTAAAGGCTAACAGCACCATGCTATAGTGGTGTAACAGACCACTGTTGATCGGTAACGATTAATTACACAGTTTAACACTAACCATCACAGTGTGAAATAAAGTTTTACTGACGATCGTTCAGTAAAACATGCAAGCAGGACATCATTTATACTTTCTGTTGGCTGATCTCTGATAATGTTACATCGTAAACAACCAATCCATGTGGAATTGAGGAGAGCTAGTAACGTTAGCAGCACCGCTAATGAACAATGTTGCACATTATGATAGGTTCAGGCTCTGTTTAGTGAAAATGAGTATTGGGCAAAGGTAAATCATAACGTTATCATGATGTGTTCACATCTCGTAGAATGTGTTGTTGGTGAGAACCAGCTGTATAGTCAAACAATAAAGGGATCTGTATCTGACAACATGGATCATCAATGATCGGCAATCAGTATCAGCGGCAACAAAATGTGATAAGGGATCTCTAAAAGTTATATTTGCTCCTTTTTTTTCTTTTGTGCTGATCCGATCCGTGATAGTAACACTACGGTTTAATGTCGGTAATGTTTATCATGTTCACCATTTTACATAAGGGTGACATAATGCTAACATTTGCTGATTAGCACTTAACAAAAAGTAAATTTGAGGAATTTCATTCGTCTTTGCTGTTATTTGTTGATTTATTAAACCAAAGTATTGGACTATTAAAAACTGACCTGCTGGTGGTGCTAGAGGAAAGGTCAGTGGACATATGCAGATTGACTTCTTTGCTGATGATTGGCTGAACTCTGTGTGCTTTGTCCCTCTGGTTCAGGAAAGTGCGAGGACAGCTTGGCCACTCCTCTCCCCTACAGCTCCTTCACCAGCTCATCAGTGTATGCCCGAGGATATGGAGCTGGTTATGCCAAACTCAACAGGAAACAAGGTATGCCTTTGTAAATAATTTAGTGCACTTTCACATTTAAATACAGAACACTGCTTCACTTCCATGTTGTGCTACGTTGCTGCTAATGGACATGTCTTTGCATCAAGATAACAGAGAACAGACGGGCAAAACGAGTATAGACTGTATATTACTCTTCTAATCTTCGAATCACAGGCCGCCGCTGTAGGGTTCACATGCAGCAGCATGATAGCTCGTCAAAAGTGAAGCCCAAACATCTCAATTGCCCTCTGGTGGCTGACTGTTTATGAAGCACTTGATTTGATAAGCTGTGGTGTTTTCTATGAGCGCAGCATGCTAGCTGGATTGGCTATTGGAGACAATATGCCGATCCGGTATCGGATACCATTATTTTAATAATAAATAATTCAGTACATTTATATCTTTGTATTTATTTGTTATATTTAGTTTTACAAATTTGGGAAAGCAGTGTTAAGTCCAGCCTGGTGTGGCCTTCCACCTAAAGCCTGATCCAGTCTCTTCCACACACGACTTGCTAAATGAACGGAGCCGTTTATACTGAAGAATCAAAAAGACGAGTGTAACTCATCGATTTTCCCTTCGACTGAAGGTGTAACCGGCAAAAAGCCATAAACTAACCTCCACAATGCTGAGGAGGGATTGTAATTACCTGTAATCTCATATCTCATAATCACGGACTACTTTATTGCCTTTATACAAGAACTGCTGTTTCTAAAGCATTTAGAAGCCAATTGTCCTTCTTTAGATTCCCTAGACATGTCAATAGTGTGATCCCATGTTATCACGTGCGCCAAGTGGCAAAAATTCAAAGGTGCGCGACCACTTGCCCCACGCGCTGGCCGTGATTTCATCATGTTCTGGCGTGCACCTTTCAGCGTGGGCTTCACCACGGCGAGCATAAACTAAAATGCTACAGTCTAAACACGCCCGAAGATCCTCCAGAGCTTCACTGGTCCACTGCTTTGATTTCCTGACAACAGGTTTACAGAGCTTTAGTTTCTGCCTGTATGCAGGAATCAGATTGACCATGACGTGGTCAGAGAGACCCAGTGCAGCATGAGGGACGGCGTGATAGGTGTAACAGTGATCTAAAGTGTTTAATGAACTGTCTGTATTTGGGGAGTTCATGGCTGAGGTTTCTTTTGTTAAAGGCACCAGGACAATAACTAAAGAGTCCAGGTTGGTCCGCTCCACACACAGCGTACGCTCCTGTGGTGGAACGTAAACACCGACCAGTATGAATGAAGTGAACTCCCGGGGGAGTAGAAGGGTTTACAGTTCATGATGAAAGAGTCCAGGTCGTTACACCAGCCATTGTTGGTACAAAAACAGATTCCGCCACCTTATGATTTGCCGGAGAGCTCTGTATCACAATCCACTGTGAGCAGCTGGAAGCCTGCCAGCTGGAGCGCAGAGTCCGCTATCAGATCTCTGTAAAGCATGAAACAGAGGATGAATAAAAGTCTCTTAGTAACTAAAACATGTAGAAATATATAGGGAAAACTCACATGAATTTCTTAATTATTTAAAAATAATAATTAAAAAAAAAAAACTGAAGAGAAAAACATTGTAGTTTATAAGTGAAACAATATATATATATATATAGAATATACAGAAATAACTGAACATATAAATATGAAAAAAACAATAGCTGCTATAACCTCATAAAGACACAAAATCTGTATAGAATAACAGAATAAGTATTTCTATTACTGCTACCTTTTCTTCTTTTCATTAATAAAAACTGTATTTTAACAGTTTACCAATGCTGAAAGATAGTATACACTGATAAAAACACAATTATTCAATGTTCTTGTTCCATAATTATACAAAATATCCATCAATTATTAACAAAGAAATCTATGTCAAATTACAGAAACAGTACTTCTTTTACTGTTCATTTTCACTAATTTGATCTTATTTTAAAAATGTATTTACAGTATTAAACTTGAATTTAACAGTTAATATTTGTGAAATTATGATTAATTTGCGAACATTTTTACACAACAGGAAAAGTCTGTAAAATGACAGATTTCTTCTCAGTGAACCTCGAGCTGAAGACGGAAGAAAATGTTAGTTTTTTTCCAGATGTTTAGATCAACTTTTCTGCTCTTCTTCCTCCAATCTGTCATCCACCCAACAACACCCATACAACTAGGTGCTGGAGGCTGGTCCCCCTCGGATGCAGACCGTTACCAGTGGTTACAGGTGGATCTGGGTTCTAGGAAGCAGGTGGTTGCCATAGCGACACAGGGTCGCTATGGTAGCTCTGATTGGACTAGCAAGTATCGGCTGCTTTACAGTGACACACAGAAGAACTGGAGGCCTTATCTACAGGATGGAAACATCTGGGTAAGGAAGAATCGTATGTCATATATCGTTAGGCCATCTCATCTAAACCTTTTAACCCTTTGAAACCATTTGATCAATTTGCATAAAAGATAGCACAAAGATACTGCTGGAGTCAGTGCAGCTTAGTCTTTTCAACTTTAAAATACTTAGATAGAAAGATCTTGCCCACAATAAAGGTTACAATGCAAACAGAAACTGAGAAATGTTGCACATCAAAATGTACAAACTGACCGTTTTAAACTAAGACATTTTTTGAAAAGTAAGAAGACTCATCAAAGTAATGATGATAATAGCACGGTGGTTCAGCATTAATCACTTACAGTATGTGAAATACATTGGTTATGTTTGGGGGATTCCCACTAGATGTTTGATCTCCCTCTTTGTATTAAATCCAAAATGTGGCTCAGTAGCTGATCCAAGACTGGTTGTCAGATATCATAACAACATGTTGCAGTGAAACTTTCAATAACCGTGTATATTTCTCTGTGCCTTTAAAATACAGTTGTAGACTTCTCTTTAATTCACTGGAGCGAAACAAACTGTCCTTTATAAGCTGTGTTTATAAAGTCTGCTGTTTAGAGGTGAAATCTGACCTCAACGAAATGTGCCAATGTCCCCTCCAGTATCTCTTTATTAACAGACACAACTACAGATAATAAATGACTTGTTTCCAACTATTTCTCACTGATATGTAACGAATATAAAAATGTTGGAGTGGAATGAATAGAACAGAGTAGAGTCTGTGTAATTCTTATCAGTTTATTTTTCTATATAAATATTCGAAAATTGTTACATTTTATTAAATTGATGAAGTTGTGTTTTTTTTATTCATCTGATGAATGTATAATAATGCTTTGGCAATAGTTTTAAACATGTTCAGGCTATGGACTTTTGGATAGACAAATGGACAAATGAAGCTACTATTTCTAATCATGCTTCTGGTTGTCTGAATCTAAGCGACTCACATTGTGTTTGATTAGTCCAAGTGGTCACTCCTGACATTACAACATAGAAAAGCCCCACAGGGCCGAAAAAGCATTTTCATTTCCCATGGACCACTGCAGTTTTGCAGTCAGTGGAGAGCAACCTTTTTCCCAAAACTGCAACGATGATTTCACAAGATCCACCCTGATTTCTTGAGGTTATTGATGCCTACATTAGCCTGCCATCAGAGCAAGTTAGGATCAAGTTGTATAGAAATCTATCCAGCATTCATTGTGCTGTGATGGATTCTGCTCTCAAGCCTGTCTCATTGCGTTTGGGAATACTACTATAGTTTAAACTGATAAAACTAGCTTCACTGATACTGTGGCAATGGTTTTCAATAAAACTCTGAAAAGTGGGATGGTCTTCCAAAATGGGAAAAGTGGCATATACAGTACAGCTTACAGCATATATACTATATGTCTGTATTCTTATATTCTATCTCATGTTTGGGTAGACTAGACTAGGGTACAAGTAGACAGACAAGACAAGTAGCTCAGTGGGGACTTGGCTGTGTGGTAGCTGCAGATGTGCCAGTTCTCATCCTGTGCACTCCTGTGTGCCCTTGAGCAAGACACCAAACCCCAACCCAAGGTGCTGTATAGTAGCTGCACATTCATCCCAATACTTCGATGGCTTAAATACAGGGCCTAAATTTCATTATGTTTGATTTAAAAGTTGTTTTGAGTTGGCGGTTCTGCACAAAATACATTTAGTAGGAAAAAAATGATGTAACCAACCTACAGTAATTTGCTATGTGAGTGTCATTACCTGTCAAGACACCAAAGGTGATTGAAAGTGGTGAGATGGACTGCCCATTTCTTTTTTTTCCATATAGAAAATTTAACAAATTAAGGTATAAGGACGTGGGGACCTTCTTGGCAGAATTTTGCTGCATGTTTGTTTCTGTGTGTTTCAGACATTTGAGGGGAATGTGAACAGTGAAGGTGTCATTCGCCATGAGCTGCAGCACGCCATCTTGGCTCACTACATCCGCTTCATCCCAGTGGACTGGAGCAGGGAGGGACGCATCGGAGTACGCCTGGAGCTGTATGGCTGCTCATATTGTAAGTACAAGTGGACAAGAGAGGGGAAACTGAGGGGGGTTATTACTGTTGCCCCATACTAAAAAGCCCACCGTATCTATATGGATTACTGCTGGGGGTTGAGGTTGAAAATTTAAGTTGCCTGTAGGTGTGGATATGAAAGGAATTATCTGGTCGAACCTGAAGATTCAGGAGGAGCAATACAGATTCTGTCCCGGCTGTGCAACAGTGGACCAGCTCTTTTTCCTTGCAGGTCTGTTGGAGGAGTCATGGGAGTTTGTCCATCCAGTCTGCTGTCTGTGTTTTGTGGACTTGGAGAAGGCCTACGACTGTGTCCCTCGGGGAGTCCTGTGGGGGGTACTGCAGGAATACGGGGTACCTGGGTCGTTGCTATGAGCCGCACGGTATTTGTATGACCAAAGTGAGAGCTGTGTCCGGATACTCGGCACAAAGTTGAGCATGTTTCCAGTGCGTGTTGGCCTCCACCAGGGTTGTCTCTTCACCAATCCTGTTTGTGATTTCATGGACAGGATTTCAAGGCGCAGCTGGAAGGAGAAGAATGTCCGGTTTGGGGACCGCAGAATTGCATCCCTGCTTTTAAGCAGATGATGTGGTTCTATTGGCTCCTTCAGAATGTGACCTTCAGCAGCACTGGGGCGGTTTGCAGCCGAGTGCGATTAGAGTCAGTACCTCCCAGTCTGAGGCCATGGTTCTCTGCCGAAAAATGGTGGATTGCACCCTTCGGGTTGGGAGTGAGTCACTGCCCCAAGCGAGGGAGTTCAAGTATCCAGGGGTCTTGTTCACGAGCGAGGCTAAAATGGAGCATGAGATGGACAGGCGGTTCGGTGCGGCATCAGCATTACTGCAGGCGTTGTACCGAACCGTTGTGGTGAAGAGGGAGCTGAGCCGGAAATCAAAGTTCTTGATTTACCAGTCCATCTATGTTCCGATCCTCATCTATGGTCATGAGCTTTGGAAAGTGACCGAAAGAATGAGATCGTGGATACAAGCGGCAGAAATGAGCTTCCTTCGTAGGGTAGCTGGGCTCAGCCTTTAGATGTAGGGTGAGGAGCTCAGACATCCGGAGGGAGCTCGGAGTAGAACCGCTGCTTCGTGTCGAGAAGGGCCAGCTGAGGTGGTTCGGGCATCTGATGGCATCTGACGCCTCCCTTTAGAGGTTTTCCGGGCACAGCCAAATGCTAAGAGGCCCCGGGGTAGACCCAGAACACGCTGGAGAGATTACATATCTTGTCTGGCCTGGGAAAATGTTGCTGGGGAGAGGGTCGTCTGGAACACCCTCCTAAGCCTGCTGCCCCTGCGACCCGGTCCTGGAGCACATGGATGGATGGATGGATGTCTAGTCTGTGGTGCTTCCCGCCTACTGTGAGCTGGGAGAGGCTCCAGACCCTGTGACCCACTAAAGGTAAAGTAGGTATAGGTTATTGATAGATGGGTGGATAATTAGGTTTGGGACTTTATTTTAGAGGATGCTCCTCCCTTAGTGAGTACTAAGTGGGTGTGGGTCAATTAACTGAAGAGAGGACTCCATTTATGATGATGACCAGTACAGAAGATTGGTTCTGGCTCACATAGTATTTGTTACAGGGACACTGCAGAATCCTCTTTCCTTCTCTGTGACGCCTACACTCTATGTATATAAAAATATGTGGACACCCCTTCTTTCAAGGCCAGTGATCACCAAACTGTTTCTGTAAGCCCCCTTTAGCAGATAACAGCAGCCTGCTATCGACTTTTTGATTCAAAATTATTTTGAACTGAACCGATTTTAGAGGAAATAGTTCCATTAGTTTCCAAAAAGCATTTTCTGAACTTTAATACCCTTTTCTTTTTGTCTTCCAGGGGCAGATGTGATCAGTTTTGACGGCCATGGTGTCATCTCCTACCGCTTCAGGAGTAAGAAGATAAAGATTGTGAAGGATGTCATCTCTCTTAAGTTTAGAACCACAGCTGGAGATGGGGTCCTGGTCCACGGAGAGGGACAGCAGGGAGACTACATTTCCGTGGAGCTCCGCAGGGCAAGACTGCAGCTCAGCATCAACCTAGGTAGCTCTCTATAAAGTCTGTGTGGTTTCAAGGACAACAAAGGTGTTCTTTAGAGAAAGCCTATTATATTCTATTGAAATTATAAGGACTCTATTATCTCCTGCTGTTAGAAGTGACATGACAAACATTTATAACCTGCTCCTGTCCATGTGATTTGCTCACTTCTCTCCAGGCAGTAACCAGTACGGTTCCATTCAGGGTCACACCTCTGTGACCAGTGGGAGCTTACTGGATGATGACCACTGGCACTCTGTTGTCATAGAGCGGTACCGGAGGAATGTCAACTTCACTCTGGACCATCACACTCAGCAGTTCAGAACCAATGGAGAGTTTGACCACCTGGACCTGGACCATGAGGTAAAGACTCCCTTTCGGTCATGCTGTCAGGCATTTCTTCATCATCTCAGCCTCATGTCACAATCCTGGGACTTTGCTCCCAGTTCAAAAGCCTGTAAGTTATACTGGTCCTTTAAGATGAAGATGAATGTGAAGACTATGTGCATACACTCTAGTCGGACTAAGTAGTCTTTGTAAAAGATGTGCGTTTACATCGGACCATCTGAACAGTAGGAACATGTCATTTCCTCTTTTTAATTCTGTTTGTCAGGTCTGTCATTGCTTTCATTACCCTGAGTTTTTCCACTAGAAACTTTTCAGTTGTGTGAGAAAACTTCTTCTTCTTGGTTGGGGGACCATCAATGGAGAGACAAAGCTGTGTTTTCAAATGTATCCAACTTTATGTGGATGTACTCTTTTAGTCAGTAGAGCAGAGTTCAGTAGAGTTTGGGTCAGTCAATAAATAGGTTCATGTTAGCCATGGAATTTGATTATAGCAAATCCGTACCTTTGAAAATTAGCTGCCTCAACTACTGCTACTGTTGCTTCAGTGTGTGAGAAGAAGATGATGGAGACAGTCTGCCTGTGTGTTGATGAGTACCTTGCTACTGCTATGTCCTCAATCCCCATTACCCCAGGCAGAAACCTCCAGGTCTGAAAAGAGAAGTCAATGTGAAAGTGCCTTAAACTTGTATTCTCTCTGATAGCCATCAGGGGTCATCACCTCTGGTTGCAAATAGAAGTCTGGTGGTATAGAAGTCTATGAGAAAATGACTCTACTTCTCTCTTGATTTATTACCTCAGTAAACATGAGTTTATGGTCTCAATCTCTAGTTTCAAGTCTTCTTCAATATAGCATGATGTTCATTTAGTAAATGATGGTCCATTTAGAGTCAAACAGACCATAAAGCAGGGTATGCTTTAGGGCGGGGCTTATTGTGGTTGACAGGTCTCTACCGCAGCATTGTCCGGTCTGGGAGTTTTCTGTGTTTCCATTAACCCTTTCACAGTGTGTTTTCAGTTGTTGAAAGTTAATTGTTACCTTTTTGGTCACCAACCCCAGCTAAGAAGGTTATCGTCCCTCCACTTTTCATTGTTCAACACCTGCCGAACAACACCCCTTAGCTTTGATATAATCACAACATTATATCAAAGCTATATACTGTGTATACTGTATACAATTAAGCTATTGATTAATTATATACAGTATACCAGTGTTTTTCAACCTTTTCTGAGCCGCGGCACATTTTTTACATTAAAAAGATCCCGCGGCACACCAACAACCAAAAACGTTACAAAATGACACCTATTAGCATAATACAGCATACTTTATATGCAGGGGAGTCAAACTCAATCCCAGGGAGGCACAAAATAAGAAATTGTGACTACGTTGAGGGCCAAATAGAGTCACCATTTAATAAACAGGATAGAAGGGATATTGGACAAAGTGCAAAAAGAATACATGTTGAGGTAGGCTGCATTATTTTATGCATATGTAGCCTACCAGAGCCAGATGTTTGGCATCTTTTCTTGGCTGCTAGTTCATTAATATCTGGAGTTAGGTTCTGTGGAAACCCTCACGATGGAGTGAAAGTGCATCAGTGAGACTCCTGTGTGGGTTTTTGTTCATCTTCGTCAGAGAAAAGCTGCTCACACATGTACATGTATGTGCTTCCTAACATGCAGAGCGTTTGAGCAGCATGTAGGCGGAGTTAAGGCATCGTCTCGGGGGTGAAGCTTGGAAACTGTGCAGCGTCCTCAGAGTCACACTTTGCCTTCAGTGTGTCATCACACTGGAGGTCTATCAGCTCCACAGGTGCTCTTTCCACGTCAACTGCAAACGGATTGCTGAGCAGTTCAAATTTAAATTTCTGAGCTGTAACGTCGGCAAATGGCCGAGTGAACTCTGTGCCAAGTGCGCCCCGTTTATCAGCAAAATGCGGAGTCGGGAACACAGCGGTGGAGACATTTACTGCATCACACATGTCTGTGATCACACATGTCTGTGATCACACGTCCCTGAAGCTTAGTTTAGCGCAGTGAGATGTTTCGTTATGTCGCACAAAAAGGCCAGCTCACATCGCCACCTTTCGTCCCAGAGCTCTGTGGTGTGGCGGGCCAGGTATGATGGACACATGATATTTTCTCGCGGTCCGGATATAATTGTACCGAGGGCCGGTCTTGGTCTGCGGGCCTTGAGTTTGACTTGTCTGATATATGCTGACAATTTAATGACAAGTCTCTCAATGTGTTGATCCTTATAGGCTTTTCATCTGGGTTATTTTGTCCAGGGCCCAGTTCAGAGTCTGTATTTTACCTTTTAAATATTTCTCCATCGCTGTTCGTCTTGTCACCACAACCTCTCCCATCATTTACTTCTACTGTCTAAATGAACACGGTCATTACTGCGCTACCTACTGCCACCCACTGGCATGGAAGAGTATTTATTACTTAGCCAGACACTATATTGCAGCTCAGACGCTCAACAATGGCAAAGTATTTGCAACAACTAAATAATATTTTATTGGACTCATTAAGTGAAATTGGACATTTTCCCACAGCACACCTGACGATCTCTCACGGTACACTGGTGTGCCGCAGCACAGCGGTTGAAAATCACTGCAGTATACGATGCTCTTGGGGGTTCTATATCTTTAGAAACAATTTTTTCTTTTAAAATAGATAAGAAAAAGCATCCGAGTTGCTGGATATTATGATCTCTAACTCCAAAGTGTTTCATGTTAGGCTGTAGACTTAAAGGTGGAGTCAGTGATTCTAGAGAAAGATTATTGATTTATGAACTCAACACCCAAACAAACAAAAACAAAAGGTAGCATGAGCCAGATTTACTGTCCCTCTCGCTACCACTGCATTTCTCCTCATGCTGTTCATCCATGGCCTTTCCTCTGTCCCGTGTACGAGCACAAGTCTCTCCTGTTGCTGATTGGCTGGAATACTGTTGTGTGGCTCGGTCCGAGACACTTTGTTTGTTTCTCAATCACAGGACCTGGCAATATAATATCATTTCAGTTTGTTTGTTTTAACCAGTGTTTTATTTTCTTGCAATGTTCCTTTTTCTGAAATGCAAGTGAATGATCTGATTAGAGTTCCTGACAGTTAGTGTGTGTTGGTCACAGTAGTGCTATAACCATCACAGTACAGTTAGATCAATGTCATTCAGTCCATATCGCTCTGCTCTGCTGTGTCCTCAGATCAACTTTGGAGGGCTGCCTGTATCAGCAAAGCTAAGCTCAGGAGGCAGAGGGAACTTTGTGGGCTGCATGGAGGGAATCACCTACAACGGAGACAACATCACAAACCTGGTCCGCAGGAAGAAGGTGGACACCTCCAGCTTTGTAAGACAACTTTTTCTTGCTGGAGTGTGTGTGTGTGTGTGTTTAACAGAGACCTGGGACCATAGTCATGAAGCTTCCTAAAATCATAGAATTATGACTTCTTAAAAGAACTTCCCCAACAGTTAAGATCCTGGGAGAGATGAACTTTCTTCACAAAGCCTCTCAGGCCTTAAGAGAGCTCCTAAGGTACAAAACTGGAGAAGAGAGGACTTTAAAGCCGCTCAAGAGTTTCTGAAGCAGAGCAGAAAATGGTGGAAAGACAAAGGAGGAGAACTATTTTCTAAGCGCTGAATAACAGCGGGTTAATGAAACACTACAGATCACATCATCCAGAGATTCTGTCTGTGGTCCGTCTCATTTGAGATACCGCTATAATGACAGATATTAAAGGGATCACAACACTAAGATATTATGCAACTGTGTTTGTTGGTTTAAAGATTTACAAGCTGATCAACACCGCAACTTAACAATCATAGAAACTGATGAAAGCTGAGCCATTCTCCCCTGTTAATATCAAATAGGTTAAGTACCAAAATTACCAGCATGGTAATAAACGTAAGCAAATAAATCTGATCAACTGTCAGCATGTAGTTCATGGAGACATGGCTGCATAGAAAGATACCGGACAGTCTGCTTGAACAGAGCAGTAAGAAGAGAGGAGGAAGTCTTGTTGTCTTTGTTAACTCTAAATGGTGTAATCCCGAGCATGTGACTCCTGACATTAAATTGATGGTGGTAGAATTCAAACATCACTACCTGCCATGTGAGTTCTCACACACCATAGCTGTTACTGTTTACATTCCACTAGGGCGATATGACCTGAAAATAAGCCTGCAAAAGCAAACTGCTGTTTGCTGCTGAGCAGGTAGTGTACAATGGTTTATCAGAGCTTTTTCAGCTGCCTGCCGCTGTTGGAAATGACATTGATGAGAGTGAAATGTGATGGCGACTGTGGCTAAGTGGAGAGCAGGGCCGCCCTTCACTCAGAGGATCAGCAGTTCGATCCCCGGCTCCGCTAGTCGCATGTCGATCTGTCTTTGAGCAAGACACCTAACCCCAAATGTCTCCCGTAGCTGTGCCTACGGTGTAGAAATGTGATAGAATCTGAATTGTAAGTTGCTGTGGATAAAAGCGTCTGCTAAATGACTGTGAAGAATGTAATGGCTGGAAAACCAAAACAATGAACTGAAAGAAGCTAAAACACACACTAAGGAGAACGGCACAGTTTAGGTATTGGTTGGTTTGTCACTACAGCACCAGTTATGCCTTTCACATTACACATAATGATTTGATCCATTGTTGATTTAAAAAAAGAAAGATAAGCGGTTTGCATGTATAATCTCTGTGTGGTGATTTCAATGTAATACAAACTCAAGACTAGTGAGACTGGATAAGCTTACTGCTCATGATTAAAGCTTTAGTGAAATAGTACTTCTGAAGAAGTGTTAGCGCACAAAGGGCAGGTCAAATAGTTTCTCTCTCTTCCTCTCCCGCCGTAGCGTAACCTGACATTTTTGTGCGCTGAGTCCAACTCCTTCTCCGTCTTCTTCAACTCTACGTCCTTCCTGCGGCTGCCGGGTCAGAGCGACAGCGACACCCTGTCAGTCAGTTTGTCTTTCAGGACGTGGAACCCCAACGGGCTGCTGATGTTCACGCCCATGGCTGACGGCTGGGTGGAGGTGGGACTGACAGAGGGCAAGGTCACGGTCTACATGAATGTGACACAAAAGAAGAACACACGTATTGACATTTCATCAGGTGAGCTCGGCTCAATGCACTCCACAATGGAAGTTGAGGAGCCCTCAGTTAGTTCAGTGTGTCGCCACTTTAAGCTCCATTTATATTTAGCTGCTTTCCTCAGTTATTGTTGCTGTTTATAGACTGAAGTGTGTTTTCCCTTGCAGGTTCAGGTTTGAATGATGGCCAGTGGCACAGTGTCCATCTGAACGCATTGGAGAACTATGCTATGCTGACAGTGGATGGAGACGAGGCCTCCACAGTCAGAACAGCCATCCCCATCCAGATTCAGACTGGAGGAACCTACTACTTTGGAGGTGATTCTTCAAAGAGATTTCTAACCTTCCAAAGAAAGGTTTAAGTTTAAGTTTAATGATAAGATGCCACCGAGGATACTTTTTATTTTTCAGGCGGTGAATTACGTAATCCAATTACCTTTGTTAGTTCCAGGTGTTTAACCGTCATCCTACCAACTTATTTAGCATACAAGGACTATCGACTGGGGTCCCTGGGCACCCCAAGAATAAACTACTATCAGAAACAACCAGCATAGAAATATTTTTAGCTTGGTTCTTCTCAAAACATTACTAGTTATGTAGTTAATATCATCTGAAGAAAATACATTATTAGTATTATACAGTCAAATTGCATATTGTGCAAATCAAAAATAGACATTAGCACACATTAGGAAATGTGTGTCTGCTACATCTGTGTGACTGACAGAGTGCCCCTACCCGCCTGATAGCGTGTGACACTTTAAATTAGGACCCATGGCAATCATTTGATCTATTCTATTGTATCTATTATAACTGCATCGGCTACAATTCAGTGCTTTTGACTCGGGTCCCCAGGATCCCAATACATTGATATTTTTAGAATGCACTAATTATAACAAAGACAGAAAACTATATTAAGTCATTTGGAACAAATTGATTGGAATTAGGCTCCTTTGAGAAGCAGCGTTGATAATAGTGTAAAATACAAAAGGAGTCAGACCTACAACATCTTGGCATTACAGGGAGGCCTGTGAAGGACTCTTGAAATCCTCTTATGTCAGCGTGTGGTGACCAACGTTTTCTGAGGTGGGGGGCTTGGACTTGGGTTCATGACCTTTGTTAAATCCTGACTACAGGGAGTGGATGAACGATGCAGCACAGACAAACTGTTCACTGTCAAGAACAGCACAGAGTTCTTTCTGTGATCATTTCTCCAGTGGTTGTGATAATCACCTCTGCCCTACTGCGCTCGTCTCCAGGTAACTTCCTGCACACCAACACCCGATCACTCCAGCGCTCATTCCAGGGATGCATGCAGATGATCCACATCGATGACCATCTAGCTGATCTCAGGGCTTTGGAGCAGGGCCTCATTGGAACCTTTGAAAATATCAGCCTGGATATGTGTGCCATTATAGACAGGTACACAGCTCAGTCCGAATACTAAACTTAAGATGTTCATGAAATAAGAGAAAGCTCAGGCTCAGTGGGTAGTTGTGGTGCCTTACAGCTAATATTGTAGGTTAGAAACTGGTCCCTGCTGTGTTCACATGCGTTTTCTCCCACTGTCCATCTGTCAGGTGTGTTCCTAATCACTGTGAGCACGGTGGTCGCTGTTCTCAGACGTGGGACACATTCAGCTGCAACTGTAGCGGCACTGGATACACTGGAGCTACCTGCCATACATGTAAGTGTGCTCTCTCACACACACACACACACACACACTGCTTTGTGTCTGCTAAGCTGTGTGTCTCCTCTGTAGCGCTGTATCAGCAGTCCTGTGAGGAGTATAAGCACCAGGGGAAGAGTTCAGGGAGCTACTGGATTGACCCAGACGGCAGTGGACCGATCACCCCCTTCAGAGTCAGCTGTGACATGACAGGTGAGAGGTCACTGTGGAAAGGGTGTAGGGTTAATCCGTTTCATTTTCACATTCAGTCAATTTATGTCACGAGTCTGGGTAAGACAGAAAAAACAATTGACCAGAACAGACCTTTTCAATGCTTGTTCCACAAATTTTAGTTCTACTTAAAAGTTTAGCAGTTTTTGCAGCTATGCTTATCACACTCGCAAAATGTCTTCCTATCTCTGTTTGTAAATCAGGCAAGAACATGTGTTTGTGAATGTCCTGGTAGCTACTGTGGTATGGAAACATGTGTAACCACAGCCCAAAGGTTGGGTGAGGCAGCAGAGAGAGCCTCTTGCTGACTATGGAACAGGAGGGAGGAGTTGAACTGAAGTAAGGAGGAGATGGACAGTGATTGGGCCTCCACTTCCAACCCGCCAACAAGGGGGTGTTACAGTTTAGGGTCAAAAACACCCCATGACCGTTTGGCAATGTCTGAAAATATCACCTCCTGGCGCAGGCTGCAGTCACCAGACAGTTAATCTCTTTAGGGGAGAGAAGTGGAAGCATTTTATACATTTATTTTTATGTGAATTCACTGGGAAGCCAATGACTTCCAAGACTGAGGAAGAAAGACAGATGACCCTCCAGGAAAGACTGGTGTGGGTGCATTGTTGAGACGCAGTTCATCAAAGACCCTGCAGGTTCACCAGAACACTGTCTGGTGAAGCACACTTTGGGAGACTAAATATGGTGGAGTTCCTGAGAGCGACCCACAAAAAAGCAGAGCTGAGTCTTTGCCAGCGTTATACGAGCGATACAAGAAAGGCCAGATGCTTCTCCAAAGGCTTTGGCAGCGGTTCCAGAGAACATGGAAGAAGGGCACCATTCCATCCGGCTGGAAAAAGGCAGAGGGATGTGTTGTGCCAAAGGAAAAGGAGTGCAAGAAGGTCTTTTGGCTAAGAGGATGACCTTATACACACCTGAGAATTGGTACACTTATTTTCAGAAATGTGGGATTCAAGGCCTCCTTTACATTCTAAAGCACAAACAAACTCCCCCACACCTCTGCACAGCCCTGTGAGGAGATTGAGAGGAATTACTTTTGTATTAGTCTATATATTGTTTTTCAGAAAATCCTGCAAAGTATAAAATACAGGAGTTATCATTTAAGAAGGAACATAGTCACATCATTTCTTTCAAATAATATCATCCCATCCCTAATGTGGGTGCAAGAGGGGTCCAAACAACACTTGGTGACATGGCAACTTGTGCCAGGATGAAGTTAAAGCCAAAGTAATGAAGTAGCATGATGATCAAGAATGGGAAGAGACCAACTCATTTCAGCTGCAAAGCTGATGCCATTCCATCAATAGGCGAGAGTCCATTCATATTGCTTGGGAGGTGGTTCTGCAATTCCTGTCTGACAGAAATAACGAAATATCCTCACCAGCACTGAAAAGTAGAAATTGGAGTGGCTGAGGAGGACTTGAAAAATCCGGTCTACCAGGGAAATTCAAGGCATGTCTGTATCAGTCTGCTGCCCAGACTGGTGTGGCTGTGACAGTTTATGAAGTTCCTATGTCATGTACGTAAGGAGTGGAGAGGAAAATCAACAAGCACCTTCTTAGGGACTGGGAATACTTCCAAGCTTCATATCAGTAGGACCAGCTACAACTCCCACTATTATCTGTGGGAGTTCAAGGTGGCAAAGTGCAGGGTCATGTTGACCTACAGAGACTGGACCAGGACGAACAAGACAGAGATGCAGGCATCACAACAAGATCAAGGCGTGGGCAGCCAATTCATCAGTGGCCCAAGCAGAGAACATGTTGAAGCTTCGGGACATTATTGGAAGTCCATGCACTGGAAGACCAGGCCTTGGGAAAGACATTTCCAGCATTGGGGAAAAGCAGACACAAAGGAGAGGAGAGCCATGATTCAGGCTGAAGTGTGGCATTTAGAGGATGAGCAACGGAGGTCAATGGCTGTCGAACTTGCATCCCACGGAGCCTCGACGAAACGTGACAATGCAAGCTGGAACCCTTCCACATCTCCTTCCTACTGCAGTCAGTGTACGACGCACTTCTAACTCCAACACACCTGCATAAGTGGGGCGTGAGGGAGGATCCGCAGTGTAAGCAGTGGGAAAGGATGGCAAGCATGGCCATTCACAGTCGAGGTCGACTGCAAAAGATTGCCGGCATAGTCGATGTGGAGAATGCTGACAGCCATCGGAAGGACAAGAAAGGAATGAAGGAAAACAGCAGCCAGCAGGTTAGGTGAGGCAGCACAAAGAGCTTCTTGCTGGTTATGGAACATTAGGGAAGAGTTGAGCGGGAAGCCACCACCTTCGACCCGCCAACGACTAGGATGTGGTTCAGGGTCGAAACAGTTGATGAATGTTTGACATCGTCTGCCTCTATCACCTCCTGGCCAAGGCTGCAGTCACCTGACAGTTAATCTCTTAATTGAGAAAAGTGGAAGCATCTTCGTACTATTTTCCCTGTATATTGTACGAGTTCTTATGCATCTGCTAACGTATTGTATAGTGCAAATGAAAAAGGTGTGGAGAATAATAAGGGCATTTCTTCTGGTCTTTCAGAGGAAAGCGTTTGGACCACGCTAAAGAACAACCTATCTCCTCAGACATCAGTCACCAGTGCAGACCAGGAAGGGAAGGCAGTCCTGCACATCACTTACAATGTGACTGATGAACAGGTAAACAAGGACTACACACTTACTTTGACCTAGTTCACCTGCTGCACACTTTGTATTGTTTGTCACAGTGGATCACTTTTGTTCGTGTATTGCATTGGTACTGTTGGGAACGAAAAGGAGCGTGTTTGAGTTATCAGCATTCAAGAAAACTAAATTATTGACATCAATAGAATTATTAATGTCAGTAAGATTATTAACGATTATTAATAATAACGGGGCTCCACCCTGAGAACAGGGACCAATAACCAAACGATAAACTAAGTCTCATAATTAGTGTTCACTCACAATGTCAATAGTCTGAGTACTATGACACATTCAGAGTGAAAGTGAAGGTTTAAGTTTAAGAGCACAGACCACATACCAGCTATTATCACAATACACATGCACAAGGTAATCACAGACAGCTGCTCTTTAAAGTACAACAGAGTTTATTAAGTTCTAATACTAATGATCTAGTCAACTAATATCTAACACTAACGACTATATACATCTATGAGCACGCTATCTAAAATCAACAAACAGTGGTAAAGGGGGGGGGGGGGAGTGTGTGTTTGTGTGTGTGTGCATGTAGTGTGTGTGTGTGCGTAGGGGGGAGGAGCGAGAGAACAGCTCAGACAACGTATGGTCTCCCTCGTTAGGAAGGACTTGTGCACTGTGTGCCAACTTTTTCCATTTACAATAATATTAACACTGAATACTGCATATAGATCCTTCAATAGAGAAAAATACGACATTACAACATGAAAATACTTTAATATGAAATGAACAGGATCTTATGTCAGGTGTAACATGGTTGTTTATTCATGTGAAAGGTCTTTTACATGAATGGAATATTGTCTCAAAAAAGTATCAAATGCTCCTTAAGAAAAGAATTTATTGCACACTGTTACAATACCTTATTTCTACATGACAACATGTATTTAAAATGACCAATGCGACCGACATTGGTCTTCATCAGGGTCATTGTCAGCAGTAGCTTGCACACCTTTATTATTCAGATTGATGGGTAGAGTTAGACGGGGGTTTTCTATCAATGTGCCAGCCCATTGGTACAAGGCAAGGAGGTAACACATCATCAATGGAGAGGAGAAAAGGAGATGATGGCAGGGGTAAAGCGAAATTATTAAACAAAGATAGATATGATATAATGTGACTCAATCTACCACCATAACCTGGTCCACGTTGTTCCTTATGTTAAAATACAGTTTTTAGAGTATTATTCAAGTGATGTTTCACATCTCATCATTGAGGGGGGGCATTTTTTGTGCAATCCAAGAGGTGTCTCATTGGAAAAGCCTTTTTTAGGTTTTAGGTCTGATGTTCTTTTCAACAACACTGTGACTCTCTGTGTGTTACGATGGCAAAGTCCTGTTTGCACGTATCAAAATCAACATGCTTTCTTTCACTCCAGTCTGTAAACCACATATGTGGTGTTGCAGATAGCAAATTTAAATGTGTGAGATGTGTTCTCTTTGTGTTTCCAGGTGTTGTCAGTCACCAGCAGTGCAGAGTACTGTGACCAATATGTAGCCTACGCCTGCCGAATGTCTCGTCTGCTCAACACTCCCGGTAAAGCCTCCCTCAGAACTATCATCTGAAGCTTCATCTGCAGCTTCTCAGTCACTAACAGGATCTTTTGGAGCTTCTTTGTGTATGCTCCTTGTTAGCTTTGGTTGACCATTAGCCTCTACTGTTACAACATTGAAGCGCACTGCGATTGAAGATGTCAGCGCAGTAGATTTCTGAACAGTTGAAAACAGAGATATGGTGCACACTATTTACAGGGCTGACTACCTGACCATCCTGTTGTTACCAAGCACATACTAGTCTGACTTAAGAATTGATGGAATGACAGTGAAAGTAAACTGACTCCAAGCTGTTGCTTTGACTCCCAGATGGTGTCCCATTTACCTGGTGGGTAGGAAGAGCCAATGAGAGGCACTCTTACTGGGGGGGTTCAGGACCAGGCATACAGAAGTGTTCCTGTGGTATCAACCACACCTGTACTGACCCCAAGCACTACTGCAACTGTGACGCTGACCTGCGCACCTGGTGAGCTGAGCAGCTTCTTATTTTTTGCTAGTTAAAGTTACAGTTTGTATATTTCCCTGAACTAAAGCAGCTGTGACAGACAGCAGTAATGCTCTTGTTAATGCTGTAGCTAATAGCACTATTACAACGTGACCATTACCAGGATGTCTGTGGACTCTGTTTCATTTCTTTCCACTGTATGTTGTATCCAATCTACTCTGTGTAGCCCTATTCTCATAGTTACAGGTACAAACTGCTGCATGGGGCTTACAGTCTACATTTACGCAAGTCTGCTTTTGCAACCGCTGTCACAGCTGTCACATGTGATGCTCAGTTTTGACATGTTTCTTAAACTTGAGTTGGACATTCGACATGAGACAAAGATGTTTTACTTCTGAAACGTGTTTATTAAGTTTTGTCAGAGAAGTAAAATGTGGAAGGTTTATGAAGGGGAATATTATCGTTCAACATATCAAAGAGCACTCTCTTTGATGGAAAGCAAACTATAATATATGCAGAAGAACCTTATTTGATGTACATACTTACAATCATTCTTTCTGTGCACAGTTTAATGGTGCAGTAGACAATTTTAGCACACAGGTCAGCTGGGTTTACTTTTAAAAATGTGGTTATAGTTATGAATATAGTTATTTATAAAGACATCTGTGTGATTGGTTCTTTGTGTTGCTGTTCTACTGGACTCTACTATGAAACTGTGTCTACTGGTGTTAACGGCTTGAGATAGTGTCTTGTGTAATATGATTCAGACTTGATTGACTGGTGTTTGTCTCCCTGTGTGTGTGTGTGTGCAGGAGGGAGGATGCAGGCCTGTTGGTGTATAAAGACCATTTGCCAGTCAGGCAGGTTGTGGTCGGTGATACAAGCAGAGCTGGATCTGAGGCCAAACTGACAGTAGGGCCGCTCAAATGCCAGGGGGACCGTGAGTGCCTCTCTCTCTCACAAACACACACATCCATCTAGAGACTGAGATATTTCATATCATCAGAGAATCATTAGTATTTTTTATCCACGTCTTGCTGTTGTTCTCTGAAGGGAACTTCTGGAATGCAGCGTCCTTCACCAGCCCTGCCTCACACCTCCACTTCCCTTCCTTCAGAGGAGAAACCAGCACCGACATCTCTTTCTACTTTAAGACTTCATCCACTCACGGCGTCTTCCTGGAGAACTTGGGCACCACTGACTTCCTTCACATTGAACTCAGAGGTGTGTGTGCATTGCACCAGGTTTTAGAGTCTTCTTGAGGACAATTAAACACTCCTCGTTGAGATAAGAGTCAAACGTTTTTAAACCCAATAAATGCAGATGTTAAGCACCACAATGAAGGTGTGTTGTGCTCTGCAGTGTTTGTGGCAGTGTCTTCTTGAATAGTACCCTGACAAGTTGTGCTTAGAAATGTCCAAAAGCAACACTGAAGTAGCTTTAGTCACTATTGTACACCTGACACTAAGGCTTCTAGTGAGAGGTTCTAATTAGACCCCATTTAGATTCAAGCAATCTTATCAAGCAGCAACATGTTTATACTTTAAGGAAGTTTTATCAATTAATCATTTTACATTGATTGACTAATAATAAATATGCTCAGGCAGGAGTTTCAAAGCTGAGGGGCCTGGACTGAAAAGGGCATAATACTTAATGTAAGCAAAGTACATACTGTATGTTTTCTATAGATATTGGTTGCAGTAATTCCAAACAAATGAGAAATCAGGGATGGACTTCTTGTTTAGGGAAAATCTTATCCTGAAGTCTTAAAGTCTTGTTTGAATTTGATTCCTCGGCTCCCAGGAGGCTCCGTGGTCTTCTTCTCTTTCGATGTGGGCAGCGAGCGAGTGGAGCTCAGTGTCCACTCACCTGTGCCTCTGAACGATGACCAATGGCATCGTGTGGAGGCTGAAAAGAACATCAAGGAAGCAGTGCTGCAGCTGAATGGACAGTACAAAGAGGTCAGACCCACGCCCCCACAGGGACACACAAAGCTGGAGTTCTACAGCGAGCTTTATGTTGGTAAGACACACACATGCACCTCGTGTACTGAACTCTTCTCCACAGCTGTCACATGTGATGTCATGCACCATTGGAGTATTCCTCCTGTCTTGGTGTTGGTCCTGTATTTAGGGTGTGTCAGCAGAGGTCTTAAAGTGTTGAATGTTCCGTAAAAACTCTGACTAGATGTTCCACAACCACATTATGGAATCCCACTGGGATGTTTGTAGGACGATCTGTGTACCAGTTAACGATAGCTACTTATGCCTGTAGAAGTACAGTTTCTCTGTAACATTCGGTGTCGTGATAAGAATGTGTCCAGAGTGTTAACAATAGTGAATTCTAGAGATAGTAGTAGACAGTGTCCATGCTGTACGTGTCCATGCTGTACATCTCCATGAGTGTGATCTACACACTTGCAAATGAGCCAGTGGCTGTGAAGCGTGGAGGGAACATCAGCAGACTTCAGTGCTCTGCCTAAACTAACGCTATGCTTCACGTCTTGTGTCCAAGGTGCCTCGAGTGGTCAGAGGGGTTTTCTGGGCTGCATGCGGGCTCTGAAGATAAATGGTGTGACCTTTGACCTGGAGAAGAGGGCACAGGTAACTCCAGGGGTGAATCCAGGCTGCCAGGGCCACTGCAGCAGCTACGGGATGCACTGCAGGAATGGAGGGAAGTGTGTGGAGCAGTACAACAGATACTCCTGTGACTGTTCCCTCACTGCGTACGATGGACCCTTCTGCACTGATGGTACGGCCTCCAACGCTGTAGGGGGTTTAGAGCAGATGACATCATTTTTAGATTAGATGATGCCATCTTTCATTAAATTAGATAAGATGCGGCAAGATAGAGATGTTTTAACTACCCTTCTTTCTGCTGTGTGTTTTAGATGTAGGTGGCTACTTTGAGACAGGAACTTTGGTGCGTTATGACTTCTTGCCAGAAGGGGGAACTCTTGCGTTGCAGGAGGTGAAGAGCACATCAGGTGTAGGTGTTCCTAGTGAAGCCAACCTGACTCAAGAGGAGCTGGTGTTCAGCTTCAGCACCTCCAGTGCTCCCAGCATCCTGGTCTACATTAGCTCCAGAACTCAGGACTACCTAGCTGTGGTGCTCCGACACAACGGTGTGTTCATCAACATCATACCCGATCAATTTGTTTTTGTTTATTTATTAATGAACTTAAATTATGTATTATATAAACTGCTGTTAACATTATAATGGTCTGTGTGTATGTGTGTCCAGGCACTCTCCAGATCCGCTACAGTCTCGGTGGGCTATCGGAGCCCTACACCATCGATGTTGACCATCGTAACATGGCCAACGGGCAGCCACACTCTGTCAACATCACCAGGAACTTAAGGGAGATAAGACTCCAGGTCAGTACTTCCTGCCACAACATACAGTATGCTGCACATTAGTAGAAAAACGTGTCAGACTGCATTAAAGGAACGGTGAGTAATCTTTAGGGGGATTTATTGGCAGAAATGGAACTATGCTTTCATTTTAGACTTGTTTACATTGTGACATTAATGACTTCATACAGTGAGTTTGCTGTTGTAAATATTGCTTTTGCTGCTTGTTTATTTGAAATATAAATCAATTCTATCCATTTCTGAATTTATTCGTTTTAAAAATTCTATATATTATCTATAAATTATAAAAATTTTATAACTTTTTATTTAGTCATGAAAAACCCCCGATAAGAGTAGCTCCCCATAGTAATACAATCCTAAAGATACCCATCCCGACCTGAATACCCCCGTAGTTCTCCTACAAACCTGGGGGGGTTAAAGACCAGACTGGAAAAAGAACAGTTGGTAGTGGTGATGAAAACAGAACAGATTACAGATAGAATATTCACTTTTCCTTTCCTCTGTCCATATTCTCCAGCTGGACCACTACTCAGTGTCTACGTACACCCTACCTGAGACCTCCGACACCCAGTTCAACTTGATCAAAAGTATCTTTCTGGGAAAGGTCTTTGGTAAGTGTGAAGATGAGTAGAAGTGTGTTTGTGCAGATTTCTTAGAGATGTTGGGTGAAGTTCTGTGATTTGAATGATGTGAACGACTTCGTTCCCTGCTCAAGTAGACACTCCTCCTCTATATCTTTACATACATAACAGTTGTTTGCTGCTGTATTCATGTTGTGAATGTTAAAAAACGGCTCCTTTAACGTTGCTAACAGTGTTAGCTGTGGTAGATGTGTACAAGCTAGCTTGCTGGTTAGATCATTTAGTTCCATTACAGAGATATTTTGTATGTGAAGCATGAACAATGTTAGCAGCAATACATGCTGACAACTATAAGATAGGACATGTATGTATGGATTTAGCAGTAGTTATTATTTCACACTACAACTGGAATCAGGGAGAACCAGGACTGACTGGTAAGAGATATGTGACTGGAAATGAGAATGAAACTACACAGCTGTATACTATACAGAGTAGCTACATACAATGTAAAAGACCAGCAGTAAGTGTTTGAAACACATTATTACGCATTTACTTTGTTTTTTTTATGTACTGTATGCAGTATGCAGTATTCTGAAGTAGGCTTTATGGAATACATGTGATATATACTTAATGCACTTTTACAAAGCTTTCTTTAACTCTTACCCAACAAAACCAGGAAGTGTAATATCAAATGTCTTTTTTACTAAGTATAATGTAAATAAATACAATAGTTGTGCACTTTGAATTTATTATATACACTATAAAACACAGTGTTTGAATAAACTGTAAGTGTATCTTAATCAAGTAGTTAGTGGTAATTAGTATGAAGTAGTATTTATTTATAGTTATAAAAAGTAATTGATTTGTTATTTAATGTATTCACTACAAGGGTATCATATATTAATACCAAAGAGTGCATTTATTTAACACTTTAATTATTTCACATCAAAGTAAATTGAAATTGCTTCATAGAATACATAACTACTATGCTTCTGCCCACAACAGTACGTCCTCATGTTTACTAACAGAAAAAGGGCTTTATATATCACTTTACATGTAAACCTACAAGATTAAGATGTGAAATATTGAAAAATAGTCAAAGTAAAATATGCAAATTACAAAATTAATCTAGTGTAATTGTGGATAGTGAAATATTTGTGTGTCATGGTACACATTTTTGGATTGTGGATTATCTTCTGTTACTGTTAGTCTTCCTGCCGTTCGATCCTCCGCTCCTCCAGTCTGTGTCGATGTGTCCTCGGGCAATGCTCCAAATGGCTCCGCTTGGTGTATGAATGAGTGTGAATGTGTTAAGTCCTGATAGGCAGAGGGCGCCTTGCATGGTAGCTCCTGTATGGTTGGGTGTGAATGTTGACATGTAGTGTTAAAGTGCTTTGAGTGGTTGGAAGACTAGAAAAGTCTATTTACATTTACCATTTACTGTGCATCAATCCCAATAAGGTGGAGTAGTAATGAGTAGTATCTACTAACTTAAATACTTTGAGGTGATGTGGGATATTGGACACTGTCCACTGGACAGTGTCCAATACAGAGCACTACATTACACTACATTTATAACTCCTTATACACTACATTTATAACTCCTTATACACTACATTTATAACTCCTTATACACTACATATATAACTCCTTATACACTACATTTATAACTCCTTATACACTACATTTATAACTCCCAGATATCAGTCCCAGATATCCCGAGAAACTAAATGCCTCCTTGTCTGGTTTATAACATCATCCGGAGGAGCTCCGTGGATTTCATTGAGGTTTATTCTCTGTATCTAGCAAGCCACATGTCGGCTGGCTTACTGCAGCTGTATGAATTCAAAATAAACAATTTTGCTGTGATTTAATTGCAATAAACAGAAAAAAAGCCAAGATAACTACGTAATGATGCCGTTTTGTAAAGTGTTTGAATTCATGCTTTATTAGGTCTATCCACAAGATGAGAAACAAACAACTTTTAAAATGCTAGTTTTCAGAATGGATCTCGGATCGATTGGTGCTAGGCTATGCTAGCGTTGTAGTTGAAATATTTCAACTCGAGGTGAATGCCGAATTTCGCCTGTTCGCCTTATTCATGTCACGTCATTCGCCTCATTCGCACTGCCCGGAGTGAATTTGCGTCTACTCTCTTCCATTCCCTACTTTGCATAGACTCCTGTCCGTTTGGTGTGAACACAGCATAAAGGTTGACTAGAGATATAAAGTTTTCTTTTATAAGGTAACATTGGGCCCTGAAAAGAGTTCCACTTGGTTAGTTTTGTAATGGTTTTGTAATGGCCTAAACGTGTTGTTGTGTCTTTCTTGTAGAAACGGGACAGATTGACCCCATCCTGATCGAGCGCTACAACACGCCGGGCTTCGTGGGCTGTCTGTCAAGAGTTCAGTGGAACAGTGTGGCACCGTTGAAAGCTGCGCTGCGCTCAGGCCTGGCTGCACCCGTCAGCACCCATGGGATTCTGGTCCCATCCAACTGTGGAGCCTCTCCCTTGACCATCTCCCCCATGGCTTCAGCTAGTGACCCCTGGCACGTAGAAGCAGGTAGAGACAGATAATTAATCTATAATATTCTAAATTTATAAATACTGACAAACACTTCCTGAGTACAAATCTAGTTGGCCCCTCTCCCAAAACACCGGACCACCAACTAATATATATAACCTTCACACTTCAATTAAACGCCACGTACACCAAACAAAACAATGTTATATTTTCACTTGTTTCATACATTTTAAGAATCTATCTATTCTATTATATACTTCTACACTGTAGTATATAGGAGGCAAAATGTATGATCTGGTTTAATCAATGAATTTAGGAAGGAAGTGTGCTGTTAAAACTGGAGACAAACTAACTGAATCCTTTGCTATTTAATGTGTATATGAATGAACTTGATGTTCAGTTAGATCAATGTGCTGCTCCTGGCCTCTCCCTCCTACACAGAAAGATTTTTGAACCACCTTGAATCCCCCGTGACACCCTCCACTCCAAAGCCCTCCAAACACAGAGCTGAGCCCAGAGGAGAGTCCCCTGTGTCAGTTGGTGCTGAGGCTAACTGGTCCCTCAGACACAGTGACACAGTCTCACAGCAACACTGCTACAAACAATCAGAGGAAACCAACATGTAACGCAATGTAAAGGAAACTATTTAGAACATCAGAAACATTAGACATATAATATAATCTGGCCGTAAAGAAATGATTATGATGATTTGGCAGAATATCTCTCGTCTGTCAGAGATAGAAAGTAGAGACAGATCCTCACCAAGAACAGGCTCAGTGACAACAAACTGGACATCATGGCCACCAAAAGAAAACAGAATATGTGGTCACTGTGTTTGACAGGTGAGGCTGAGACTTCCCCTTAAAACGTAAAACATTGAATGAAATAAGGAGCATTTGTTTTGACAAATTCAGCTCTGTAATCCGTGATTTCAAAATTAAAAATACTCCCCGGAGAAGTAGACGAGGCATATCTTCCTGCCCAGTATGTATCAACATGCCACAGCCTGAGGGACACACACACACACGTGTACAAATGTATTTAAATCACTGTATATATATCATTATTATATAACAATTGTAATATTGTGTTACTATTATTGTGTACTTCTGTATTTTGATGCTTTGGCAACATGCTAATGAAGCCACTTTGAATTGAATGAATACAGTTTAATGGAACATTAAAAATCCAAAAGTCTGGGGATGATGTCAGAGTTCAAACAGATAACAAATGTTTTCTCCACAGCTGGAGCTGTTTTCCCCTTTAAGGAGGACAAGGCCGGTGGTGATGGAGTGGATCGCAACTCTGCCATAATTGGAGGTAAATCTCATTTGGCTTCCAGCTACCTGAGAGCTGCAGCTCGCACCAGTCCTTAAAACTGTTGAAACCCCAAATGTGACTGTTTACATCAACAGAAGACAGATGTTTTTGTCTTAACACTCAGAGGAGCAATCCTAATAGTAAACAGAACGTTTATAAACATAGAAATACATAGTAATCAAATACAGTATGTAGATACAGTGGACGATACACTTGACAGAGATCTGAGCAACATCCCAATTCCCACGAGAATGCATCAATGTCATGTTGCTGTCTCCAGACACAAATGGACATCCATCTAAAGCAGTTTGCTTTCTTTATTTCTGCTGCTGCTTTGTTGGCCAAAGCAAATAAACCAGAATCAGATCAGAATCAGAAGTACGTTACACATACAAGGAATTTGGCTTGGTGATTGGTGCGAGAGTAAAACACAGTGTGACATTATTTAAAATAGAAAATATGAAAATTTACAATAAAATATGGTAAACAAATAAGAGCATGTTAAAACAAGTATATTATAACGTGTCACTTGTGTATTAAAAGAGAAAAGATGCAAAAGTAAGAACTTGTCTGGGCATGTCGTGTCTCGGTCAGTGGGGCTTTATTGATGGAAAACAATCCAGAACAATGCGCACCAACACACCGAGGCAGCATCCGTCCATAACCCGAAACAACACAAACTCCTCATCTTGGTCTCCAGCTGGGTTCACATAAATCACAAACTGTGTTCTCGCGGCTCGTTGTATCATTGCTTTACTGTGCTACGTGGCATATTGTTGACTTTAACTTAGCAACACACTATAGCTGTCTGAATTACATTCAGTCTAGTAGGGTCCTGTTGTATGTCTGATAATGAGGGGCTAACTCTCTCTCAGCACTGATCATGTGGTGTTACTTCCCTACCACTGCTGTGCTTCTGCTTCGTCTCCTCTCATTGTTTAGGTCTGTCTCTTTAGATCTGCTCTCATTGTGCTCGGCCTATTCGAGTTAGCTGTCAGTTTAAAGAAAATAAACTATGCACAAGAGGTTCTAGAAGGTTTTCATTGATCCATTCCAGATGGGGTCGGGCATCTTTAGATCACATAAGGACCTGCACTACACTTTAGACTACAGCTCAATGGAGACAAGAAAAAAGGCTGATGTAGTTGCAGCTCTTTTTCTGAAATGTGCCGGGGTTCTCCACTGATTTGACACATGGTCAGTTTACTGATCGTGAGGAGTAACACTGTGTGATGACATCATCTTCCAGTCGGTTATCAATGACATGCTCATTTCTTTTGTTTCCAGGTATCATTTCCATGGTGATCTTCACTGTCCTCTGCATTATGGTGTTTGTGATCCGTCACATGTTTCGTCATAAAGGCTCCTACCACACCAATGAGGCCAAGGGAGCTGAGTCAGCAGACTGTGCTGACGCAGCAATTATCGTCAACGACCCGGCTTTCACCGAAACCATCGACGAGAGCAAGAAGGAGTGGTTTATCTGAGCCCCTCTCAGCAACACGGACACATGACGTTAGGATGTATGTAGTTTTCTAAGCATAGGGAGTAGTAGTGAGGTCACTGCCTGTGGAACCCCGACGAGTGGCGAGTGGTGTATTTCAAAACTTTATGGACAATAGACAACCATGGCATTACAGCATTGGTATTAAAGCACAGGGCACAGTGCTGCCTGGCAGAGCCTGTGTGGAAAGGTGGAGCAGTTTATTTTAACTTTATTTACAACGAACGGTGGGACAGGATGACGGCCTTCAGATGGTGTAAAATGATGGCAATATTGTATCATTGATCCATTAATCCCACTAATCATCCACGTCCGAAGCAATGCTCATTCATTCTCTTTATAATAAATCTCGTTTAATTATTTTGCCTTAGTTTAAAGGTGTGTGTCTGTGTCTGTGTGTCTGTGTCTGTGTCTGTGTGTGTGTGTGTGTGTGTGTGTGTGTGTGTGTGTGTGTGTGAAGGAGATGTAGCAATCATCACTTTGTCCGCATCATTTGGACTACGGCCGGAAAGTTAATGTCACACTTTTGTTTTTGCATCTACGTGACTGACAAGTATCTCTTGATGACTTTTGAGCATTGATTGCTGAAACTTTGCATATTTTATTTTACTGTTTCTGATGCCAAATTAGTTCAGGGGGAGGTTCAGCTTTTGAAGAATAAACTGAGTCCTGTCAGTCCACAAGAGCTCGACTCACTGGTTTGTTTTGCTTTTTCAGATTTCTGAGGTAGTTTGTCTTATGTTAGCAATGCTAGTGTGCAAAAACATATCTATTATCTAAAAGGGAAACCACGGGCCGTAAGGTTTCTATTACAACATTTTGGAAATCTTGTGTGCCATCTGACTCAAGGTCAAGAGTCAATAAGAGGAAGTTTATCTTGGTTCAGTATGGAGACAGTTGAGGGATGACTTTAGCCGTGGTTAGCACAAAGATTGGATGCTAGCCTAGCTCAATCACAAGTGAACCGATACACCTTCCAACAAATGTTTGACTGGCAAGTTCCATCCAAGAGCCCTCTTTGTTGACAGCAGAGATACGACAGAGCCCAGACCTGACATCCCACTGTGAGGACAGGACGTTGGTTGGTTCAGAAGAAGCTGTGTCCACCAAAGCTCTTTTTTCCAGGTTCTTTTCCTAAAGCCCAGCTGGAGGCGCTTGTCAGCGCTTTTTCAGCTGAGACGCTTGGGTTTTGAGATAAATTCAATACCAAGTCCACAAGGGGATCGAGTGCAAGTTAAGACAGAACCTTGGTTTTCAGTGGAACATTATCAGTATCTGCACTACTCAGAATAGTATAAGAAATAAAGTGATCTGGCCGCTCTCCAGTGTGCTGAGATAGTAGCCAGCCGTGCTGTCCACAAAAAAAAAAATATATAAACCTAACTGATCTTGGGCCGGTCGAGTCCAAAGATTAGACCGGAGGCTGAGATCAAGACAAGTCCAAGTCAAAACATCCACACGAGTGGAACAGGTCTGAGGCGATAGAGAACCGAGTACAGCTGTGTTAGGAAGGTGTATTGTTGTCATTTGTGATGGACCTAGACTAGAAGTTTCCCCCTGCATCCAGTCGCGGTTCTACGGTGGAAACGTCCTCGACTTACTTCTGTGCTGGATGAGATATGAT
>NW_027466452.1:340000-355000 GCF_050575085.1 Anarhichas minor | reverse complement strand
AGATCTACAGCATCAGGAGTTGGGGAGATGTCATCTAACGTATAGGCTTAAGTGTAAGTCCCCACAAGGCCGAGGTATGTGCACTCCCGAGTGTAAGTGGCTCTGTCGGGATGTAGACTGTGGTTGCAGAGGGAGATCATCACCTGACTCACACGGATTGATCTGCAGTTCGGAATCCAAGTGAGTTGAATATTAGATGTAATCAAAGACGGCGTTAGTCGAACTTCTTAACAAAGCACGGTCTGTTTCATAGAAATCTGAGACAAACTTCACAGGTGATTAGAGGTGTGGTTGAAGCTTCATTTTACAGAGCCTTGTGATAAATACTTTTCATGGAGGCTGCTATGGGGAGGTACATTTGAGGTATTTTCCCTAAATGTACCTCTTCAGTGTGCATACTGAATGAACCATACTAGGGACAAAAGGTCAGGATATCTCAGCATCTGATATTTTTGATATTGACGTTGAATAAGCTACCCCTTAAAATGGCAGGTTTCCATGGATGGTGGTTATGCCTGGACCCTGGTCCTGCCTCCTGTCGAGGCCCAGTCTGACACCCTCTGCTACCATTATTGTTAGTCACATTTCTATTACTTTCACTGCTACCATTATTGCTTGTATAACTTTATTATTATTGTCATGATCAGGCTTTGCCTTGTGTGTTCTGTGTGTCTTTGTGTAGCTTCACCCTCCTCACTCTACCTGTCAGTCACTCCCTCAGCATCAGCCTAACTCCCTTCACCTGCCTCTAATCACTAATCAAGCACTCCCTCCTCATCAGCACAACTCCCCTCACCTGTTCAAGCCACTTTATAAACCCCTGCCTCTCAGTCACTCACTGCCAGGTCATTGTTTGTGTTCTACCTGCCCGGTTGTCTTGTCCTGTTCCCGGTTTCCCCGTCTGCTTGCCTTGTCTCGTTCCCGCTGGATTTTCCCCTTCGTCTCTTGTCTTGTGCTTTGACTCCCTGTTGTGTTGGTAACTATTCCTGTTTTGTGTTCAATAAATACCGGCTTCACGCTACTCTGCCTGGTCTGCGTTTGAGTCCTCCATCATGCCCCGTGACAATTATTCAGTGTGGCTTTGTGGCACAAAGGCAGTAAAACTGCCTTTGTGCCACAAAGCACACTGATTGTAATCCTGCGGGCTTAATAATAATAACTAGAAAATTTTGCAAGAAATTTTGACAGTGTGGCTTCTACTGCCCGACGACGTCACAATATATAGCTACACACGCCGACGTTACCGGTAGTATCGTTGAGGTTCGATTGATATATTGCTTTTCTCTTTTCTGCATTTTAGATTCATACTCTTGGATTCAATCTTGTATTTGTGATGGACAGTCCACAAATGGCTCCCGTCATTTCTGTACTGGACATGTACATCTTTGTTTGAGAAGCCTTTGGAAATGATGGGAGCGTCAGCTGCAAGGGTGGGACTGGATGGGTGAGAGAGGGGGAGAGGAGACATATTCATAATGTTTGACACACAAACACAGAGGTTATTAAATGACAGACTTCATCACAAGCATTCCAGTTAGAATTCACTCTCTGGGGCTTTTATTTACTCTAAATATATCTAAAACCTCATTGACTGTATGATAGAGAGAGACAGACATAAAGAGAGAGTGAGTGAGACAGAGAGGTCTAACAATGCCTTTGACTGAATATCTCGTGTGTGTAGAGACAGAGAGAGAGCGTGTGTGTGTAACTGGTTGCCATGGTGAGGACGCACCTGGTGTTAGAGGCAGACTGATTAAGAAACATTACAGTGATTTTGAACAAAACCCCTAACTCCTTTTAACAAATTAGCAGGAGTCTGAGAGCCAAAATATGGATACCGTGAGAAAGATAAGACTCTGCCAAATGCGTTGATGTATTTTTTATGTTTGTGGTGTTAATAATGTGAGCTCCAGAGCAATATACAAAACTGGTACCGTCTGCTTTCTTTGAGAAATGAGTGGTCAGATTTAACATGGAGTCTAATGGAGCAGTTGGTTGGAGTTCATGTCGCTCTGCGGCTCTTTGAGCCAAATGTGTAAATCTGTTGGGTTCCACAGACATCTGTGTGCGACAGCACAACATTTCCAAGCTTTTTGGCCAAAATGGTGTATAAAGAGTAAACATTGTGGGAGCTGGAGCAATTTGTTTGGAAAAATCACAGAATATTTTCCTGCTCCGCTCCACTCTGACAGTTATGCTCTCACTGTAGCTCTTAACGAGCCGTGCAATACACACCCATTATAAAATCTGAAACGGACCAAAATGTTCCTGTCTGTCGCTCGCTCGCTGTTAAAAGGAGTTGGGGGGGTTTGTTCAAAATCACTGTTTACTGTAATGTTTCTTAAGCAGTCTGCCTCTAACACCAGGTGCGTCCTCACCATGGCAACCAGTTATACACACACAAGCACGCAGGCTCTCTCTCTACACACACACACACACACACACACGCATGACTTGGAGATATTCAGTCAAAGGCATTGTCTGTCGCTCGCTCGCTAGCTGTCTCTGTCGCTCGCTCGCTCCCTCTGTCTGTCGCTCGCTCTGCCGCTCTGTCTGTCTCTGTCTCTCTCTGACTCTCTTTCTGTCTGTCTGTCTCTACACACATCCACACATGATATTCAAGGAAAGATCATTAGACCTCCTGTCTGCCTGTCTCACTCACTCAGTCCATCTAACTGTGTCTGCCTGTCTCTCTCCCACTCACTCACCCACCCAGTCCCACCCTTTCAAAATAAAAGCCCCACAAATACAAGATTCAATCCAAGAGTATGAATCTAAAATGCAGAAAAGAGAGTAGCGCTATCTCAATTGAACCTGAATGACACTACCGGTAACATTGGCGTGTGTATATATTGCGATTTCTTCGAGCAGTAAAAGCCACACTGTCAAAATTTCTTTAGGAATTTTCTAGTATTATATCTACTGCTGCTGTAGTTATTAGTAGTCATAATTTACCCATTAATATTCTGCTTACTACTCATTATATGAATCATTTATATCATATGCACTGACTGTGTTGTAATTCTATTATTTTGATGCGACACTGTAACTTAAACTAATACTAATTTCTAATATGTGATTTTAGTGTAATGCCTCAAACCAAATGTTCAAATCACCTTTAAGTTATACATTTATGTTGCCCAGACTTGACTACAGTGACTCAGAGGAATGTGCTTAGCTGACAGGAAACTGCTCCAGATGTTCTGTCATAAAAGGGAAACGATCTAAACATTCACCCAAACCCACAAAATACAAAAGAATTGGAAAAAAAATAGTTCCCATAAAACAACAGATGCTATTGACTGGCATATTTATTTAAGGGTTAAGTTTATTTTAAAGCACTTGTATAAGATATGTCAAATACATCACACTGCAAACATACACTTTGCATTCAACATTGACTCAACAAGATTGAAACACTCAGTTTAAGGACCAGACCAAGAGCAGATCGGAGGCGGATGCTTAAAATCTCAGCCTCACATAGAAACATGGACTAAATTTCCTCAAGAAAAGCAATGTTTAACAATTACTTTGCACAACATGCTATGTCCTTCACTGGGTTGCTGAGGTCTGCCTCAACTCGCATTGACATTAAGTTTCCTGGTATGGGGGGGCAGGTGTTCAAATAGCGCTTGCTAAGGTGTGACCACAGGGGTATTCAGTTGGTTGCAATTGTTAACCTCACTGTAAGATGCCACTGAATCCTACACAGATCCTTTAAGCCCTTTTAAAAGGAAAACTATTCATTTGTGAGTTGTATGTATGTTTGGGAGTGAGGGCCACAGTTAGGGTACAGAGCCAGAATGTAGTGAGAGACAGTCTAACACATGTTGTTTTGTTGGATTCTTTGACAGTAGAAAAATATATAAGTTAGTCTTGGACTTTAAGACCCTTATCGTGTCAGATAAGGGTCACCTATCAGCCACCTGAGAAAACAATATTTCTTTTGTTGTATCTTTTTCTTGAATTTTATTTAACAGCAGTATGAGTCTCATAAGACATGTGGGAAAAGAAACATAAGAAACCTTTCTTGAGATATTTTGCACAAACGCAACACATGCTAAAAAAAGAGAAGTATGATAAAAGCTAACAACTTGAATGTAAGAAGTAGATGTTAAGCAGTCCGTAGTTTTGCAGTCTTGAAACTGATTAACTTCTAAGAAAGTTAAAGGTGCTATATATGAGATTGGGAGAATTTCTATTGACTCTGGGCGGCTCTCAACATGGCAACGCTGACCAGCAGTTTACAGCTAACGGTGCTAACAGTGCTGACAGAGCTAACAGTGTTTACCTGAGGGGGGCCGGTGGGTGGGCGCTATCAGCTGTTACCGCCATGTGCAAGCCAGTGGGGCACGCTCACGTGCACGAACATGCACTAAAAGGCCATGAAGCCAGCCCGGCATTGTCAACAGAGCAGAGAGAAGCTCTGAGAGAGAGAGAGCAACTTCATTCTCTGCTCCCTTATATATTATTTACATAGAATATAGGTTGCTGCTATATTCTCTATATAATATATTCTAGTATATTTCACCTTTAATGCTGAAAGATTTGATTTGAAGCGTTGAACTCCATGTTTGGAGTGAAACATATTTATTTATTTATTTGTATAGCACATTTCAACAACAAGGTAATTCAAAGTGCTTCACATAAAACCATTAAAAGCATCAAAACATAACGCAAAAGTAAAGGAGATTTAAAACAATTAAGAACATTGATTGAAACATTAAAAAGTCATTAAAACACTAAAAAGCAATGTAAGAAATAAAATGCAGAAATTGATTAATATCTTTGAATCTGGTTCAATTAAAAGCAGCAGCAAACAGAAAAGTCTTCAGTCTTGATTTAAAGGAGCTGAGGGTCTCAGCAGACCTGCAGCTTTCTGGACTTTGTTCCAGATATGTGGAGCAGAAAACCTGAACGCTGCTTCTCCATGTTTAGTTCTGACTCTGGGAACAGAAAGTAGACCGGTCCCAGACGACCTAAGGGGTCGGGATGGTTCATAAGGTAGCAGCAGATCAGAGATGTATTTTGGCCCTAAACCATTCAGTGCTTTATAAACCAACAGCAGGATTTTAAAGTCAATTCTTTGTTGGACAGGAAGCCAGTGCAAAGACCTCAGAACTGGAGTGATGTGATCCACCCTCCTGGTCTTAGTGAGGACTCGAGCTGCAGCGTTCTGAATCAGCTGCAGCTTTCTGACAGACTTGTTACAGAGACCTGTAAACACACCGTTACAGTAGTCCAGTCTGCTGAAGATGAATGCATGGACACGTTTTTACAAATCCTGTTGAGACATAAGTCCTCTAATCCTTGATATATTCTTCAGGTGATCGTATTTATTTTGTAATTGTCTTGATGTGGCTGTTCAGATTGAGGTCTGAATCCATAACTACACCGTGATTTCTGGCTTGTTTGTGTTTTTTTTTTTTTAGTACTCTTAAGCAGAGTGCGGTGTCCTCTGGGATGTGGTTCTGGTGCTCTGGCTGCTGAGGCTCATGTGTCTCTTCAGACAGGGGATCCTCTTAGACATCAGCCTTTTGAAGTGGCTCTGGAACTTCTTTCCCACAAATGTGTAAAACACGGGACTAATGCAACAATACAAATAAGCTATGTTCCGGGTCACATACAGTGCATAATCCAGGCTTTCTTCATCCGAACACGAGTCGTCACCTTCACTGGGGCGAGAGATCTGAATAGCTCGAAGGAGGATCACAATATTGTAGGGTGTCCAGCAGGCGAAGAAGGTGAAGATGATGACAAAAATGAGTTTGATGGCGCGACACTTCTCCTTCATGCGGGTGGATAGGATGCGGACAGTGATGCTGATGTAGCAGTACATCACCATGGCCAGAGGGAGGAGGAAGAAGAGCAGGAATTGTTGGTAGTAACTGACCAGACGCCAGCGCTCCATGGTGCTCTCATTGTATCCTGACTCCTCACATATCAGGCCATTCAACGGACTCTTCCACACATTTTGGAGAACCAGCTCTTTCACACTCGCTACAATACTAATGCACCAAACTGCCACTGAGGCAATGATGGCATATGCCTTTTTCCTGCTCTTAGCGGCTGCCACTGCATGAACCACTGCAAGGTATCGGTCAAATGTCATGAGTGTGAGGAAGAGGATGGAGCTGTAGAAGCCGATGAAGTAGGCACTGCTGACCATCTTACACAGAACCATCCCAAAAATCCACTCAGACATATGGTAGGTTGCCCAGAAGGGGAGACTGGCGGCAAAGAGAAGGTTGGACAGGACCAGATTCAGGAGGAAGATGTTTGTCACTGTGCAGAGCTTCTCATACTTGTAGATAATGAAGAGGACGAGCCCATTACCAAGGTAACTCAGGAGGAAGTTGACATAGTAGAAAACTGGGATGAATCTCGCACCAAACTTGTTGACAGCCTGCTTTTGACAAAGCCAGACAGTTTCATTGGACACATAGTCAGTGTTATAGTAGGTGTCATTGGAAAGATCCATGAACAGCTTATATTGTTCTTCAGAGCTCATGGCTGGGGTTTGACCTGTGAGACAATAAAGATATAAAGGTTAGTCTGTTGGCTGGTAGTTGAAGAAATCTCTCATAAAACACAGCTGGTCCTTATCACATAAGATGTACTGGACTTCAGCTACACTCTGAGACACACCATAGAAGCCAGTCTTTTCTCTCCTATAAGATGGGTGGCCAAATGTAAGTGGCTGCATGTTAAAATGTCATGTAAGTTAACTCTAAATAGTAAATGAACCGGACCTTTACTAAATATTAAAATCTTTTGGTACATATGTTCCTTTTAAGATTATATCTTTCAACATTCTGTAATTCAGGCTGATCAATAAAGTCAAACCTTTGTGTCTTTATACCACTGCATTCTGGATTTCTTGTCAAACAAACAATAGGGTTGTTTTACGGTCTGGAGAAATGTTACCATACTCAAAGTTCAAAGAAAATAAACCAAAAGTGTTGAAGATCTCAGCCAAAAAGCTCATCCCCCCCCAAAACTACCTAAAGAATGTTGTGGCAAAATGACGAGAAGAGACGGCGAATTGAAGTTGCAACCCAGCGGGAAGTGTTTTAATAAGCACACGCCAACATACGAGTTCAGCAAATCCAAACTAATCCGATGTATTACTTTTCACAGATTACTTTTTCACAAACTTCACCCCCTTTAAGTCACTTTCCACCAATCAAACCAGTGGGTTGAACCACAAACAGAGCACCCTGGTCTCTTCACTATGTCATGCTCTCATGACTTTGTTTGGGTCAAGATAACCTTTTGGCGGAACACACAATTCGTGTACGGGAAATGTTTGGACACAAATAGGAGATAGGTGATAGATAGATAGATTACAATTTGTCTGGCGTGCCTTAATCTCTTCCTAAGAATGTTTTTATGAAACAAATGTGTTCAGTTCAATCCTAAGTTATATGATGATTTTCTTCAACAAGAAAAATACCAAGCTAAAGTAAGAAACTAAAAACCTAGCTGCAAGCAACCGTTCCGGGTCCCGCCCCTTTTTCGAACAACAGAGGGAAGCAGCTCAACTACCAAAAGCAAAGCTGCATGCAGCAGTGTGGAGGTTTCGGACTTGACAAGAAATGATCCTGATCAGTTGATTAAACATGCATGTTAGAGAAGTTTGTGTGCTGGTGTCAATTAAAGCCTAGAAAATGATCCTGCGTCTGCAATGAGCTATCTGAGGTTTTAATTTGATGCTAAAACGAGCACCAAAATTGCCAGTGTGCCACCTAATCAGCACAAACACAACCTCATCTGCCCCTCTGCTCCCACCGCAGTGCAAACGTGTTAGGTGTCAAGAAATGACATGTGTTTAAACTCACTCATCAAACAGAACATCAGTATTGACTTTTCTCTGGCGCTAAGCTTGCTGTTCAGTTATATTACCAGTTTAAAACACATTCTAGTGCCTTACCAAAGCCATGTGTTGGGCAATCCTGTAATAATAATAAGTTGTGCTGACATGCTGTTATCTGTGCTATAGTGATTGGTTGATGATAGATTTGGAGGTGATTAGCAGCCTAGCTAGACAGTGAAGGTTATGATTTTATTGTGGACAGTGCTATATGTACCGACAGGCCATTTTATATCACTGCAAGGTATATTTGCCCACCTGAAGGTCCCCTTATCTATATACAAACAAAACATTCTCAGGCATGAGTAGGTCAGCTCTGTACAGTAAGCAATTTTGAGAGTTTTGACTGCATTGCTAATGTGTTCTTCCATATTTTCCTCCTGTACTAATGAAACGTTTGGCTGTGGGCTTGCTTTGCTGTGCTGCATGTTATTGAACTTACAGTCTGACTTCCTATTTTTGGATCGACACTAAGGACGAGGACCATCCTATATATTCAACCTACCCTTACTATCCTGTTCTACAGTGACACACACATCAGTCTGCAGTAGATCAATAAAATAAAACGTCACGCTGATTTGCAAAGAGGCCAAACTTAACATTGGTCCTTAACAATGGTTCTTCTACAGAGCAGGAGTCAATTCCCAGATCTTCACCTGCTCCTTCCCCATTTGAGCAGAAGGCCTTTTACTGAACAGTTTTGTTTTTTGGATCAACTTTATTGGCAAATATGCAGTTTAATATGCAAAAAGAACAGGGCCCATGTATTACACAAACACAGGGCAATCATCAGGTACCAAACTGCTTTTCTATTTTATAGAGCTGAGTTAGATGTGTATAGATGATGTTTTATTGGGTTAGTAACTATGCTTCTTATTAACTACATACATGTATTTTATCATTTATCACCTGTAGAAATTAGGAAGAGCCGCTGTGAATACAAATGAGGATCCAAACAATGTATAATAACGGAGTAACAGCTTTCAAAGATGAAAGTACAGAGTTGTGCTTTGAAATAACTGACCAATGACTAATGCGTGGACTTCGTCGTCTTATGTTGATTCCTTATTTTACTCCCTCAAAATAGAGAACAGAAATTGCTGACTGAGCAGTAAAAAAATCTTGTCTCTCTGAACTGTTGTGCAATACTTCTTCCCAGAAATGGGTCACTATCAGCTTACCAGGTTTGACTCTTATATTTTGTAACCCTGAATATAAAGAGTAGAATTTTTGTAGAGGATTGAAAGTTGTCATTTTTTGTTTGTTCTTTTACTTATTTATTTATTTTCCTATGCTTTCTCGTAGTTCTCCACTGCCCCCCTATATTTCATCCATCCACCCTCTATACACCCTAGACACACACACACACACACACACACACACACACACACACACACACACACACACACACTCATTCTAATGTTGTTCTGTTAATGTTTTGTCTTGCAATAAAATCATTAAAAAAGTAACATATGCAGCAAGTTGAACATTTCCAACTTTCGACCCTTCCCTGTTACCTCTAGTCTCTAATAACAGTCTTTAAACCATTGCTCTTTACAGTTTGTACTTTGACAGCTTAGCTAAAAGTGACTGTTACAACAACCCTAATAAGCTATGACAGCTTTATCTATTTCCTTCTATTTCCTCTCCAGCTCTCTGTCCCCTCAGAGATAACCGCCCTGTCAAGAACTTTTGCTATTGCTCAACTGCAAACACTTGCATGTCAAAATGAACCGGAGTTGAACCATATGCGGGACATTTGTCAAGTGGATCCTTTGATCACGGCGATTCCATTAGGAGAATTGATTGCGCTACAAATAGTTGCCACTTTCCTGAAGTGACCAGTCTTACTTTTAGATCTGCATCAACTACATGAAACAGGAAGTGGTTCTTCAACTTCCTCTTTGCAGTTTGCATAGTGTAAGCAGAGTAATGCAGAGCTCATGATAAGATATCATTTGTGGTTTAGAGATTATTTCATTGTACACTTGTTTGACATATATTGACACATGATGCGGTGTGTTTTTTTGAGATAGCTTTCAGTGAGCCAGTCATTAGCTGTTAATACAGTACAGATTTATGATACGTTACAAACTTTGGTTTATTCATACCTGACTATGTATTCTGTGTGCTCTTACACAAGTTCATCTGTGGATTCATCAAAGGAGCATGGTGGCTCATTTGCTGACTCATTCATCTGTTTTGAATAAATATTTTAGTAAGCATTGGTATGGGTATGTAAATAGTATGTTCATATTAAGTAAATACTCATCAGGGTTTCTTCTCATAATTAAAAATACAATCTGTAGTTATCAATGTTATTTATGTACTTTTCTAAGATCTTACAAAAAGGTTTTATTGATAAGTAAATCAATACTGAATATATTTTTGAATTATTATAATAAAGCTGTAATTTCTTTCTCTATTATATATTAATATAACTGTTAAATGTAATTATCCTTCATTTATATTACCTTCAGTATCATCTGGAACAAATATCCAGACAATGGCATTATTAACAATCAGAAGAAATCCTTATGAGTAAAATATGTAAGAAATATATAATATGTGTAATATTATGCCATTGACTAGTATATCTTGTTAGGTCTTGTGCCTTATTAACTACTCAGTAGTTTTGCCTATTTTACAATAAATAATTTTCATAATGTGTTTTATAGTTATTACCAATGACCTGTGAATGTGATATTATAGTTTTACTTTTTACTAATGCTGGGCAACGATTACAATGTTTAATCGCGATTAATCGCATTGTTATGCACAAAGTTCAATAATGAATTCAAAAGTAGTGTATTAATTGCGCACTTATGTTTTAAAAGTACTGCTATATGAACAAAAGGGTAATAACATTTGGTTTGCAAACACTTTAAACAAATCAGGTGCTTGTTAGCAGCAGTGTTCCCTTTACACAGCAGCAGTTATTGAGGCTCATACGTGCCGTCATTCGTTGAGATCCTAAAGGTGCGTTCACACCAACGCATCTTGAGAACGTTCCTCAGACCGACATCTTCCACAACACTAACCTGCAGTTTGTCTCCACTTCTCTGTAGCATCTGTTAGCTTGTGTTGCTTTAGTTTATCTCTACTTTTCCCACACACTGCATCAACGTAGTCTGAAGACTTCCTCCACTGCTGCCAGTGAACAACGGACTTTCAAAATAATAATAAAAAAAACCTGCGTTAATGCGCGATAAAATAATTGTCGGCGTTAATTAATTGATGCGTTAGCGCAATAATAACGCGTTAACTTGCCCAGCACTACTTTTTACATCAAAGTAGAAACCTGCTTTTCTGCAGCTTTACATTAGCTGTTACGACTGTAAAGTTTGTTTGAATCAAACTATTGCTTGTCACTATGACAGACTATTAAGAATTGATTTTCATGAGTCATTTCAGTAACTTGTATGAGGTTGAAAGTTTAGCTTACTTTTAGTGCTGTTTGATCTGATGAAAACTCCATGGTCATGTGATATTTAATAAAGACCATAAATATGCCAGTTTCAAACCAGAATGAACCAGCAAAGTATGCATATATACATTACATAAAGAAGCATATAGTGTTAAATACAGATTATTGTGGGAAAACAAATCAATCAATCAAACAAAAAACCCTCTTGATATCACTGTGGTGAAGGCTGATTGAACTCACCAGTGCAGCTTGGTGGTAGTGCAGTGAGAGGAGGACAATGAGGAAGGACTAAATGACTCCGGAGCGTTCACTGCAGATGACTCAGCTCAACAGCGTTAGTGACACAGAGGCTTCTGCTGAAGGGGCAGTCCTACACACAAGTATGTGGAACATTTTTAAGTTTGGATTGAGTTTCTCCGTAATCTATGATTGAGCAGTTGAAAATGCATGAATTTGTGTCAAATTTATGTCAATCAGGAGAGACAAGTCAGGTGAAGAAAAGATAATAGTTTATTATGAACAGATGATATGTGATGATAAAGTCTTCACAGTCTTTGGTGCTTGGACTCAGGGACAGGGAGATTTGTAATGGAGGGGCATCTGCCCTGAGCAGCAGCAAGATAAACCCCCCCATGGAGTCCAGACACTGGTGGTGCTGATGAGGCTGATAGAATGATGAGTTGATGAAGATGATGAAGACTGGGAGGAGATGAGGAGGTGGAGGGGTGCGTAACAGCACCATGAACGTACTGAAGGTAGAGAGCCAATCATATTTAAAGAGACAGCAGCAAGATGATAGGATAACAATGTAATCGTGTTGTTGTGCTATTGGATAGAGGAGACCAGCTGATCTAAATAGCTGATTAACAGCCTCGAACAATGACAGCAAGGAAATAATGAGTGAGCATGCATGAGGAGTGATTGGCAGATGTATGAGATATAAACTACAGGCTTAAGCATAAAAGAGTATAGTCTTCCTGACTGAATTTATGCCAGGGCTTCATATATTTCTGTACATTCATTTGAATTGGCAAAATTTCACGGAAAGCGTTGAATATAAGTATGAAAAGAAAAGTATTTGTCACGGTTTAGGCTTTGCCCCCTGTGTTCCTGTGTCTCTGTCTCTGTTTCCCCTGATTGCACTCATCCTACTCACCTGCCCATTCCACCCAGCTGCTTTCAATCTTCTCATCACCCCACACATATATACTCCCCTGCTTTCCCTTTTCTGGTTGTCAGATCATCCTTGTTCGTTCCCCTGTCTGTTCCAGCATTGTGTCTGCTCTGTGCTCCAGCGTTTGGTCCTCGTGTTTGCTCCTGATTTGTACCTTTGCCTTTTTTTTGTGACTTTGGATTTTTTGCCCGCTCCCTGTTGGAGTTGCTTTAAGTTTGTTTATGACCTTTTTGATCACCAGTAAAGATTCCTACTTCTAAACTTCACCTCGTCTCCAGTGTCTGTGTCTGCACTTGAGTCTTAGCTGAACCTGAGAGACGTGACAGAACGATCTGACCATGAAAGACTTAGCAGACCAGTTTTGGGGAACCCGCTTGGCCAGGGGAGGGCCTCGGAGCTTCCAGAAAGCTAACCGTGAGCTAAGCTGCCCTTCCACCCCTAAGAGGACCCAAATGGACTCAGCAGACCACCCTGAGTGGTATGAACAGTTTATGGGATACCACCTTGTCCAGTATACAATATCTGCTGCTTGAATCACAATTATCTCTCTCTCTCACACACACACACACACACACACACACACACACACACACACAGCCTAAGTGTTACACTTAGGAACATTAAGTTCTTTTGGTTTTCCACAATTACAGACTAGCGTGCTTCTCTGTTGTGCTCATGATGACGTGATGTTCACCCGAAAATAGTACGAACATAAACAAACACGTGGGTGTCTCAGTTCACGAGAAGCATTGGAACATAGCGGACCAGTGCACTATACCTTTCATTAGTAGGGACACTTTGATCTCACTTATTGTATGTCTGTAACAAAGCTGTGATGTGAAATGGTGTTTTCCTACCTCGGTCAGAGCGTGAAGCTGGCCCTCGTGGACACACACTCCCTTGAACCTGCAAAACCACAGAAGACATGCAGGATTAAGGTCTCATAACGCCATGGTTTGATCTTTGAGATAACACAGGGACATTTGTTAGACTTTGACAGGAAGCAATTAAATCAAGAGCATTGAGGCTGTCTCACTTATCTTCTCAGTACATCAAGCGTTTGGTTTCTCTCAGCTCAAGCACTTGGCTCTACATGTACATGAGTCATGGAAATTAAAATAACATGGAAATATCGAACCATAACACTTGCATGACCCTCTGTGTAGTGAGTAAACATAGAAAGCAGGAAGAGTAGTTGAGAAAAGATCAAGATTCCGGCGGGCAAGACTCGACAAGTGATTACTGCCAGACTGTCTGTTATCAGGGGGATAATAACAGCTCCGTTGCTTTACCTGCATACCATCCATTTCTCCCTAAAGCAAGCCTGTCAATTTCTACATTCTTAATAAACACAAGCAGAATCTTACACAATGCTCCTTTGCTTGTGTGCGTTTCACACTGACACATTGGATGCCACTATATCAGAGAAAAGCCTTGTTTTGAGCTTCATGACAATGCTTTTTTTTTTTTTTTTGATGCATTTTAAGCCCAAGAGGTTGGAAAATATCCTAAAGCCAAAAAAGGGCCGTGCACCCCTTTAACTAAAGTGAAACAATGTGTGTGAGCAGAGCTACTTTGTTCACGAGCAGCGTTGAAGGCCTCGTAATTCTCAAGGCAATGAAAAGGTTGACTTTGTGGGTCCTTGTTGGGTTTTTAGCAAACAATGACCCTCTTAGTGTCTGCTCATTAACACACAGACACACTCGCACAATCCACTTGGCTCAACAAAGATGGCATTGTAAAAGATACTGTGTGTGTGTGTATGCACAAGTACACACACACACACACACATCTATGCATGCATGTGCGTGTTAATAAACACACACTCTCCCACGCAGGAGCCCAGAGCAGAATGTGAGCTGGTCAGAACGTGTTTATTACACAAAGGCAAACAGTGATACTATTCTGGGGTACTGAAGTCATTTGAATTCTCATTGCTATAAACTTTTATTTAGTCTACAGACTTTTCCTTTTCCTGTCATAAATTGAGAGGCAAGGTCCATTTATTTGTGTAGCACCTTTTAAATACAGAGGCAGTTTAAAATGTTTTACATGAGAGGAAGAAGTGCATCAGAGAAACAATTAAAAGTGCAATAAAGAAAAATGATAAAATAAATACAAAAATAAGTTCCCCTAAATTCAATAAAGGACACAAAATTCAGCGGAGACACTAAACAAAAGCCACAGGACAACAGGGGGATTTTTCATCTAAATGTGAGAGAGTTAAAGTGAAGGGCGCCTTTCAGATCATCAGGAAGTTGGTTCCATCTGTTCTTAGCTTCGTAGCTAAAAGCAGTTTCACTGTTTGAGTCATTGACAAAAACCTCAAGACATACTTGTTCTCAGTGGCCTTTGGTTGCTCTTAGCGGATTTAAAGTTTCAGCATTTAAAGCATTATTTATTTATTTATTTAAATTGCTCTGACAAGTTTGTGCACACTCGCTGTTCTCTTGTACTTGCGAAGCACTTTGTTCAACTCTGGTTGTTTTTAAACTTGCTTTTTAAATAAAGTCTATTGTGACTGGT
>NW_027466452.1:292500-335000 GCF_050575085.1 Anarhichas minor | reverse complement strand
CATGTTGTTGCCAAAGCATTTTACAGAATATTATGCAAACTTCATAATTAATACACAGGTGTCACATTCAGGTTATACTGTTATAGTCCAATACAACTCCTCCGTCGAATCGCCACCTTAACGTGGTGGAGGAGTTTGAGTGGCTCAGTGATCCTGGGAGCTATGTTGTCCGGGGCATTAGCCTCTGGTAGGGTCTCCCAAAGCAAACAGGTCTCAGGGGAGAGCCCAGACTAAGAGCGGTTCAAAACGACCCTAATGATAAGCAGCCCACGTACTTCAGCCACCTCGCCCGGACCAGGGAAACCGGGGCACCCTCCCGGAGCCAGAACCAGGAGGGGAGCTCGTTGGCGAATACTCACGAGCCCCCGGCTGAGCGCCGCTGTGTTGGAGTTCTCCCCAGAGAACGAGAGGGTCGCCTCCATGCGCCTACAGGTTGCGGGGAGCAAGGCTCTGACTGTGGTTTGTGCTTATGCACCAAACAGCAGTTCAGAGTATCCGGCCTTCTTGGAGTCGGTGGGAGGGGTCCTGGAAAGGGCGCTGCCTACCGACTCCATAGTTCTCCTGGGGGACTTCAACGCTCACGTGGGCAACGACGGAGAAACCTGGCGGGGGGTGATTGGGAGGAACGGCTTGCCCGATCTGAACCCGAATGGTGTCTCGTTATTGGACTTCTGTGCTTGCCACGGTTTGGCCATAATGAACACCATGTTCGAACATAAGGTGGCTCATAAGTGTACCTGGTACCAGAACACCTTAGGCTGGAGATCAATGATCGACTTTGTAATCGTATCATTTGATTTGTGGCCGTATGTCTTGGACACTCGGGTGAAGAGAGGAGCAGAGCTGTCAACTGATCACCACCTGGTGGTGAGTTGGATCAGATGGCAGGGGAACCGGTTGGAAAGACCCGGCAAGCCCAAACGTGTAGTGAGGGTGAACTGGGAACGTCTGGCGGAGGACCCTGTCCGGGAGGTCTTTAACTCCCACCTCCGGAAGAACTTCTCACACATCCCGAGGGAGGTTGGGGACACGGAATCCGAATGGACCATGTTCAAAGCCTCTATTGCGGACGCGGCCGCTAGGAGCTGTGGCCGGAAGGTCATCGGTGCCTGTCGTGGCGGCAACCCGAGAACCTGGTGGTGGACACCGGAGGTGAGGGAAGCCGTCAAGCTGAAGAAGGAGAACTTCAAGGCCTGGTTGGCCCAGGGGTCTCCTGAAGCAGCTGACAGGTACCGGCAGGCCAGAAGGGCTGCAGCTGCGGTGGTCACGAATGCTAAAACTCGGGCATGGAAGGAGTTCGGGGAGGCCATGGAGAAGGACTTTCGGTTGGCCTCAAGGAGCTTCTGGCAAACCATCCGACAGCTCAGGAAGGGAAAGCAGGGCTTACCCCAGGCTGTTCTCAGCAGGGGGGGGACTGCTGACCCGGACGGGGGACATCGTCGGGCGGTGGAAAGAGCACTTTGAGGAACTCCTAAACCCGACCAACATGTCCTCTGCAGAGGAGGCAGCGCCTGAAGATCTAGGGGGAGGCTCACCCATATCCCTGGCAGAGGCCGCTGAGGTAGTTAAAAAGCTCCTTGGTGGCAAGGCGCCGGGGGTGGATGAGATCCGCCCTGAGATGCTGAAAGCGCTGGACATGGTTGGGCTATCCTGGCTGACACGCCTCTTCAATGTCGCATGGGGGTCGGGATCAGTGCCCATGGACTGGCAGACCGGGGTGGTGGTTCCCATCTTCAAAAAGGGGGACCGGAGAGTGTGCTCGAATTACCGGGGTATCGCACTACTCAGCCTCCCGGCCTCCCGGGGAAGGCTTATGACAGGCTGCTGGAAAGGAGGCTCCGACCGTTTGTCGAACCTCAGATTCAAGAGGAGCAATGCGGATTCGGTCCCGGCCGTGGAACAGTGGACCAGCTCTTTACCCTCGCAAGACTACTGGAGGGGTTCTGGGAGTTTGCCCAACCAGTCTACATGTGCTTTGTGGACTTGGAGAAGGCTTTCAACCGGGTCCCTCGGGGGGTCTTGTGGGGGGTGCTGCGGGAGTACGGGGTGCCGGACCCATTACAACGGGAGATCCGGTCTTTGTATGACCGCAGTAGGAGCTGTGTCCGCATTCTCGGCAATAAGTAAGACATGTTCCCGGTGGGTGTTGGGCTCCGCCAGGGCTGCCCTTTGTCACCGGTCCTCTTCGTGACTTTCATGGACAGGATATCTAGGCGCAGCCTGGGGGCGGAGAACGTCAGGTTCGGGGGTCTCGGGATTGCCTCTCTGCTGTTTGCAGATGATGTGGTCCTGTTAGCCTCCTCGGATCGTGACCTCCAGCATTCACTGGGGCGGTTTGCAGCCGAGTGTGAAGCGGCGGGGATGAGAGTTAGCACCTCCAAATCTGAGGCCATGGTGCTCTGCCGGAAACCGGTGGATTGCTCCCTCCAGGTGGGGACGGAGTGCCTACCTCAAGCGAAGGAGTTCAAGTATCTCGGGGTCTTGTTCACGAGTGAGGGTAAGATGGAGCGGGAGATCGACAGGCGGATCGGTGCGGCTGCAGCAGTAAAGCAGGCGCTGCACCGGACCGTCTTGGTGAAGAGGGAGCTGAGCCGGAAGGCAAAGCTCTCAATTTACCACTCGGTCTACGTTCCTACCCTCACCTATGGTCACGAACTCTGGGTCGTGACCGAAAGGACAAGGTCGCGGCTACAAGCGGCCGAAATGAGCTTCCTCCGTAAGGTGGCCGGGCTCAGCCTTAGAGATAGGGTAAGGAGCTCGGTCATCAGGAGGGAACTTGGAGTCGAGCCGCTACTCTTTCGCGTCGAAAGGAGTCAGCTGAGGTGGTTCGGGCATCTAATTAGGATGCCTCCTGGACGCCTCCCACTGGAGGTTTTCCAGGCACGTCCAACTGGGAACCCAGAACACGCTGGAGGGATTACATCTCCCAGCTGGCCTGGGAACGCCTCGGGATCCCCCAGAATGAGCTGGAACATGTTGCCGGTGAGAGGGAAGTCTGGGTCAGCCTGCTTGGCCTGCTGCCACCGCGACCCGACCCCAGATAAGCGGAGGAAAATGGATGGATGGATGGAGTCCAATACAATACAAAACAGTACATTATACAATTGAATACATGATGAATAGATACAGCTCCTGGGAATTTGATTATTTACATAAATTAATCATGAAAAGAATTATAGTTACTGCAAGAACTGAAATTGTATTTTGAATGGACAATATGAATAGATAGTAGTTTATTTCACTTCACTTACTTTACTTATTGATTGAATTTGGGGAGGACTTTTTATTTGATTTTTTGTATTTATTTGTCAATTATTTTCAATTAAAGGTATAAATCATAAGCTTTCTGTCGACTGTATAATTTTGTAAAATGTTTCTACAGGATACTTCCATTTTAAATGAATACCTAAATTTTATTGTATAAAATTAATTTATTTTAAATATACAAAAAAATGCATCAACACAACAAATTACAATTTAAATCATTTATAATCCATCACATTTGTTTTTTCCAATCATCATATATAGGAATGTGCCAGTTTACCAATAGTCTAATTCGATACATGGTTGTGTACATGGAGCACGGCTTTGTCAGCGACTCATTAGCAAGTGCTCTCTAAAAAGTTAGAATATGACACCAGTAACTGATTGATATGCTGATCATCGCCTCCAGTACAGCAGGTGGCGCTGTACACCATTGGCTGATATCTTGGCCGCCGTTTTCGCACAAGAAGGAGAAACAACACCGTGGGATAGCAGGGCTAGCTAATGTTTACAAAGCGTAGCATGTAATAGATGCAATTCAAATTTTGTTTTGCTTTTGTCATTAAAGTCCCGAGCTTTTAAACACATTGTTGCCCCGTCCGCTCACACTGTGGAAAAACACACCGTGACGCTGAAACGCCTGTAGCCACACTAAATGCTAACGTTAGCTATGGAGAAAACGTTCAATCAGTGGAAGAATCAGTGTCTGAACAAGCTGGACCAGAGTAAGAAGGGCAGCGTGGATGAGGATATTGCACATGTAGTGTCTCTGCTCAACAGCTGTGAGGAGTACTTCACCACCAGCTCCTGCTCCGGCAGAGTCGTCCTCATCGACGGGGTGAGGGAGGCGTTACTCAGGCTAGCAAGCTATCAACTGCACCTTGGGGAACTAGTTAGGGACTGACTTTTGTTAGAGGCAGGGTTCACGTAGCTCTAGCCGGGTACAGATGACATTGTCTATTACCACAGCACTGTGTCTAAGTCTGTCTTTTATATCCCTGTCTCGTGTCCTCTCTTCTAGGCTCCAGAGAGCAGTCATGTCCTCAAACAGAATTGCGTTTGGCTGTTTGTCTCACACCAGGAATGCAGATCTGAGGACCTGGTGAGATATGATGGACTTCTGCACTACTGATTTTTCATCTAATAATGTGGATTTGATATTAACAAGAGCAAATGGTGTTTGTTCCTCAGATGGGTGGTCTGGTCAGGTCCAGTGGAGATGCAGTGTTTAAGTTTGAGCCCTTTGTGCTCCATGTTCAGTGTCGGCGGCTGGATGACGCTCAGCTGATGGTGAGGATGACAGTTTGTGTGTCTGTGTGTATTGTTGAACGATCACAGTGTTGATTTAATGAACATGGACTTGTCAGGGAGGGTTCAACGTAAATGTATTTTAATTAAATAAATGGACCGCTCTGTCATTAACATGCATTGTCTCTCTAGCACTCAGTGGCCATCAACTCAGGCTTCAGAAACTCTGGTCTCACTGTCAGCAAGACAGGAAAAATCATCACGGTAGGCTCTGTGACATCAATGACATTTCCAGGATGCCATCACTATCGGAACCATTCGTTTTCATTTAATATTCAGTTGAAATTTGGACAATCCATGCAGTAGAACATCCCTCTTGCTTTGCTGCATGTGTTGCTTGCGTTATACTGTGTAAAAAGCGTGAATGTATTTTGTCCCTCTAGGCTGTCCGAAGCACCCACTGCCTGGAGGTTCCTCTCAGCCACGAAGGAAAGCTCCTGGTTGAACACGAGTACATCCATTTCCTAACTCGGATAGCCAATCAGAAGATGGAGGAGAACCTTAGACGGATCCACAGGTCCGTCTGCTGATGGCTCTCTCCTACTCAGACTAGTTCTCACTAATTCTATACTTCAGAATTCAAACATGCTGCAGGCAGCTCTGACTTTTTTACTTATTTGGTCATCTCTAGGTTCTACCAGAATCTCCAGTCAGCCCTGACTACAGAGAAACTACAAAAACTACAGATCCCAAATCCTCCCATCTATCAGGAACCACAAGACACTAGACTGGAGACAGAGAGGGGGGAAGAAGAACAAAAGGAGGAGAAGAAGAAAACAAGTGTGTACAAACGGAGGCGGAAGAGAGAACACTGTCGGGCTGACTGTTGCCATGGGGACAGGTCCAGCCTTGTACCAGAGCTGGATGACTGTCTGGATCTGTTCACATGAAGCAGACCCTGAAACATGCTGACTCGCTCCTGTCATGGCAGACTGGACAGTAGTGCAGATTGTTGGTTTTATTTGTGAGAGCTGGGGCCTGTATCACCATGGTAACCCACACTGCACCGTCAATAGATCAGAGTGTTGGATCCATCATGTCTACACTGTCCCAACATGCATTCACAATAAGACATCAGGAGATGCTTGGCTTTGCTTCCAGATTCATTTAATAATTATAATTACAAAGTATGAGCTATTAGCAATAAATAGAGCTCAACAGGAAAGTTGTGCGTTTGTTGCCATTCAGCTGAAGCTCCCATGAGGCCTTGACGGTGCTCCTGTGGCTCAGACTCATGGGTCTGCTTGTGTTCAGAGGCTCACTATAGACCAAATGACAGCATCATAGTAGAGAGATGTTCCCTTAAAATGAAATCTTAGTGGACGTCACTGCAACATTAATGCATCATCAGGTTGAACCTGTTTAATGAGAGGTCATCAAACACAAGACCAGAATTAGATTCAATCTTGAATCCAATACGTCTTTGCCATAAAGTCTATTTTTACGATGATCAGTTTTTGTTGACACTGTCAGTCATGGTTCATTAAAGTCATTTGTTTTAGTTAGTCTTGGCACTGTACTGGACTGCCTTATATACAGAGGTGTTTCTTATATTCTGTCCCTGTCATGTATTTAAACTCCTCTCACTATAATGTAATCCAACAGCACCTTGAACTATTACCTCAGTAATAAACATGTAATTAAATGAAGACATCTCTGGCCATGTCAACAAGAGCGGGTGAGCTCTGTAAAGATGGACATTACAGCAGGGCTGCTGAATTGGTTTTTGAAACTGCGTTTGATTGTACAGGTGTACCTAATAAAGTGGCCACTGAGTGTTTTTCCATTGAGTTGAGTGTCGTTGAAGGCAGTGATTATGTTCTAACTGGTTCACATTTAATTTCGACATTTTTAATCCATGTTTCAGGAGCATTATAAAAAGATCAATCATGGATACTGATGTAGTCGGCATCACATAGGTGAGACAAATGTTCTTTTTTTCTTCATATCTAAAGGTTTGAAGTGTGCTGCTGGGCTTCGTGTATGTGTTGAACGTGTGCACAGGACAGCAGGGATGTCACTGGGTCTAGTTGGGAACCAGTGGTTCTTTTTTTCCCACAGTTTATTGGTTTACTGTCACTTTATACTGGGCTTGGTATGTTGATGGATAAACAGCCTTTGCACCCAGTTCTGTGCCACACATAGCTTTTTTTAGACATACATAAGACTAATTGTAGTCCTGTCAGATGTGTGCCTAAGCTTTGACTGAAAGATTATGATGTCATAAATTGCTACTGAGTTGAGGCTGTTTATTGACACTTTCAGTTTTACCACTGGAGGGGCAGCAAGAACTCTTAGAACTACAAGGTTTCTCAGTGTATTTATTTTGTATATAGTGACATTCACTAGGATTGAACTATGCTATTGTATGAATCTGATGAGTAAATATGATTTTTATCTTATTTTCCAGGAGTAATTTCATGACCAGATGGAACCGTTTGGGGCCTCATGGCAAACACCCCTCTCCCCACCATAATGCATTTTATACATTGTTGCCTCCAAGTTTCCATCAAGTACAGACTATTCATGACAGTTTCATTCTTTTTATTGTGTAGAAAAGTGAGTACAAAACAAGTGCATCGACTTATCTTATGATTTATGGACATGACCTCGACCAGTTTTACATTATCGACTAGTTTTATGTTATTGACTTATTGTACGATATATGGACATGACCTCGAACAGTTTTATGTTATTGACTTATTGTACGATATATGGACATGACCTCAACCAGTTTTACTTATTGTATACACACAAGAACGAGAAGTGAAGACACACTGTCTTCTTTGTCTGTATGGCAAGTTTGAGACAGAACTTGAAACCGTAACTGACTCTCAGTTGAACGCACCTGGCAGACTCCAGATAATGAGCAGATCAAGACAGCCTTTGTCAAAAGACCTGTACTCCCCTATGAATGTCTTATCTAAAGGCGTGAACCTCTGTATGCATAAAATGATGTTGAATGTTGAACTTAGTCAAAGCTTTGCCACCGTCTACTGAATACGTAGCTGTGGTATTCTCTTCCCTCTTGCAAGAGAATAAACGGAGAAAGACAACTTTGAATCTTCTGAAGACTTTATTATTGATTTGTGAACGAAAACTTTCTTCTCCCGATTAACATAGAAATCTTCCACAACAACGTACATGGCTGTTTGATTTGCACGCGTGGGAGGACCTCTACACACACACACAGACACATGCATGCTTGGATCTCATTTGTGCTTGCAGATTTTGACATTGATTTGCCTTCATACCCTCAGCAACTATGAACGTATCTCCAACATCGCTCCTGACAGATGGCCTCCAGTGTCAATAGAAAGTATAAGTGTGATGTGTTTATATTTTTTGTCTAATTGTTTTTTTTAATCTTATTCTTCTTATTATTAATCTCCGGCATAATAAAGTTCTATCTTATTTTATAATTTTATATTTTTTAACACTCTCATGGTGCCATCATGTGCTTACTCTCTACATTTCCATCGCGAGAGGTGTTGTGTTCATAGTGCGATTCATACCTCTTCATCGTCGACAGTGATGCAGCAGCAGAATGTCAAGAATGAAAAGAAGAGCTTGAAGCAGTTCTTCTTCTTCTTTCTCTTCTTCTTGTCGTCTGAAAATCAAAAGGAAATTTCAGTAGAATCCACAACAATGTGAAAGAATTCAACAATTCAGACACGCGTGGAGGCAAGCATTTCCTACCAGATGTGGTGGAAGGGATTTCTTTGTGTTCCTGTTCCAGGGAAGGGTGGTCACATTTAGGGGGTTGCTCCACTCAACTTTGTTCAGTCGGTGAAGATCACACCATGATAACACCCGGATATAATGTGTCTGGGTCGATCCGTGAAATCCACTGGTGGCACTGGAGCTGTGGAATTACGACACAAGCAATTCAATAGACAGCTGACAAGGAAGTCATCCGCTATTTGATGTTTAAAAAAAATCAGATATGGCCGACATGAGAAGAGGAAATGGCCTCACCAAGTTACATCCTCCGACGATGCTGTCAGGTTGTGGAGGTTCTGCAGAGAGAACAGCTGGCGGTAATGCTGAAGCTGTTCCTGAGGTTTCATTTGTTCTGTTGAATGAAGACAGGCGCAGTTACTCAGAGGCACAAAGCTACTATAAGTTACGTTACATGTTGATGATCACCAAAGCTACAATTCAAATTAAATGCATCACATGCTAATGATCGTAAATTCTTGATCATGTGTTCAGATCCCATTCATGAGGAGTCAGAACAGTAATAAAAGACATCTTTAATTATATTTAGACTGGTGAAATTAACTAATTTGATTCAATCCAATCATAGTTGAGCAACTGTAAAATGAAGCAGATGTCAAACAGTGTCAAAAGAGTGTGCATGGGGCTGAAGTAAGAGCGTTTTTTCACCCTCCCAAATCCAAAAACACAAAAGATAAAAGTGTAAGGAATTAATGGAAACAGTGTGTACTGTATATCTGCTCTAATGCTCTAACAGGTAACATTATCATGCATGGCTAACTAGCTACTACCTAACTACCTATTTCACTTTTTTGTAGCGTTATAGATTAGAAAAATATATTTTTTTCTTATTATTTTTTTCAACCTTTATTTAATCAGGCGAGACTTTATGACCAAATTCCTTCTTACAATGGGGCCCTAAAATGTTTTGACTATAAACTCATAAATTCACTGTATATAAAGTAGTAAAATATTCAGCCCACTTGCAAACACAGACACTTACCCAGCGCCGTGCTGGCAGGTTTCCGTCAAAATATATTGCAAATTTTAACCGAATTTCGAGAAAGTCTTCAAAAGAAAACAAATGAATGCTTGTTTCCATACACCAGCGTTATGCAATTATTAGGAGTTGGTTCATCGCGATAAGCAGTAACGCGGCTCCATTTCTCCTGTCGGTGAAACCATAATACCATTGCAGAAGAAATGGCACAACGTAATAAAAAACGCGCCAGTCGAACCTCAAAAGGTGAAAATATGTTAATGTTGGGAAGATTACATCAGCTTTGTGTGGAGCGTTTTTTCCATCTCTTCAATGAAATTCAATCTGTTTCCATTGCACTTTGTCGCATTTTGCTTTTATCGACACACCAGCATTTTCATTTCCAAATTGCCATCACAACACCTAGAGACCACATGTCGATGGCCTCTGAAAATGGAAGTCCCAAAACAATTTCTGGAGCCCTGAAAATGAAACAAATGTACAGAATGAAGAACACTGCCATATTTGAGCGGATGGTAGACATCGCCTACTCACTGAGAAGAATATGATTCGAGTCTCTCTGTAGCTCACCTGTGGGATGGTATTTGGTGACAATTGCCCTGCTTCACGAAAGAGGTCAGAACAGCCAATCCGAAGTCGATGAACTTCACCCTGAGTGGCTGAGCTTTTCTGTCCACCAGCATGATGTTGTTTGTCTTCAGGCCTGCATGGATCACTCCAATAGTCTTCAGGGCGTCAAAGGCTGTGGCCATCTGCAAGATCAGCAATGACATTCAGATGGTGGAGTCACAGCTTTTTGACTTTAGTGTCCGATGCTACTGCATACCTGTTGGATTACACACACAGCAAACTACTCATCAGATCCCTCACCAGTGAAGAAGAAGCTCCAGAGGATCAGAGTTAAACTGGACTGGAACAGAGGAAAACTGTCCTTCTGTGATGCCGATACAACACTCTTTAGCACTCTTTAGTTACTTTGAGTCTCTTCACCGTTTGTTTGTTTTTTGTTTCAACTCCACTCACATCAATCTGGTTTCCAGCAGCAGAGACGGATAAAGAGACGGATATTTCCCTCAGGAGTTGGTGGTGAACAAAAAGAGAGAGAAAATAGGATAAAAAATGTTCAGGTGGAGACAAGTGGCCCAAATAAAAAATCCATTTAAGTGGTCTTTTCTTGTGTTTTGAAATGGAAACGCCCACTCTGCCGTTAGCAAAGAGCAGTGACGTAGGTTACCAATAGTAATATATTAAGCTAATCAATAAGGTTATGAATCAAGTGGACACTAGCTCCAGCTGAGTCAACATCTGCTGTGCTAAGTTTAAAAATAACTGATGGCGTTGTTTGGATTTTTTGAAGTGGGGTTGTAGTCATATGTTCTGTGTGCTAACATTTTTAGTTTCATCAATGGAGTCTAGTGACTTTGAAGAGAGAGATATAATGGCTTCAGTTTGTCAGTGCTGTCTGAGCCACAAGACTCCATTGAGAAAAGCAGTCATTTTACCTCAGAACACAGGGTTGGTTGGGTGGTTTGTGTAATTGTGTCCACAGCAGTACATTGCTGGGAGCGTCCCGACCTCCATCTAAGTTACACAGTGGTGGGCCGTCAGGGCCTGCAAAGCCTTCTCTGCTGGCCTAAACACAATCACAAAGTTATAGCTATTTTATAATTTAATAATTTTTCTTAAACACACTACATGTATTATAATTTATAAAAATATTTTTCCCATTATCTTATTTTCTCATTGCACAGCTACTGTCTTCCTCAGTTGCTCTGCTTCCAGTGCAGCTTGTTTTAAGTAGAGCTTTTATCCAATCAGATTTCACCTCTGTGTCTCTAGGTAAGAACAGAGGCAGAGGCCTGCAGACTCACAAGTGAATCCATGTGCAGTTTAAGTGAATGGGAACGATATTCAACCAATCAGATCTTTAGTTTGACATGTTGGGCGTATTCTTTAACGTGTCAGAGCCTGCTAGCTGGCCTACAACTACGTCAGCATTATGTGCAGCTCAGTTTCCATGTGCAGCTCTGCAGTGAGGTGCAGCGTGTGCTGTGATTGGCCAGTGGGCGAGCACGTGACTATCGTGAAACTAAACTTGAAGATGCTGGCAAAGCTTAGTCGGAGTAGTAAGAGTTCAAATTGAAAGATGTGGAAGAAATTATGACATTTCTTGCATTTAGCTTGGTGTAGATTATTATTTTTTTAGCTAGCTTTGTTTTTTTAACAGTCAATGGCTGAAGGAGGAGAAAAGGATTTGTGAGTTGGGATTAAACTCTTTGTCAACAAAGAAAGGAGGATGGGCTTTGTCTTTAAATAGTGAACAGCATTTAGTAAGTCAACTGTGTTTGTTTTTACACCTGCAGTAGCTTTTATATGCTTGTTTATATATTGTTATTTGTACAACTTGTTTTTATGAAGATGGATTTTTGTTTGGTTTTATATGTGATAGGAACCATTGTTACGTCCAATGTTGCTCTGGGGACATATTTAGCCGGTGCCAGTGTTGGCAACTTGGTGACTTTCTCGCTAAATCTGGCGACTTTCCAAACCCTCATGGAGACTTTTTTTGTCTAAAGCTACTAGTGACAAATCGAGCGACTTGTTCTGGTGTTGTTGGAGACTTTTCTGGTGTTTTGACTCTGACATTGAAGCACGTACCGTTCTGCAGTTACTGTCGTGAACGAGCAGCGGGTGCTGCCGTGAGCCGCCCCAAAGGACACACAGGTGGACTCTCACAGAAGCCTCATGCAGCAGTCCCAGCTGCAGTCAGAGCAGAGAGGAGGCACAGTCTCTGCGTATTCTCTGCAGATAGTGTATCTATAATGTGTTGGCTTCATTTTTACACTAAACAAATAATAACCGTAGCTGTGTTTCAGCTGCAGGACAGCAGTGAAGGCCCAGGTATAAAATGCACGGCCCGCCCCTGAAGTTACTGTATGCAATACACTGACTATAAGGATGTACAGTATATATAGCGTATACAGTGTCATCATGCAGAAACCTTCATCGGGTCACGTGGGATAATATGTAGTTCGACCAAAATGTGAATGTTCGGAATACATAACGAACACCACAAACCTAAAAAAAATAATAATAATGGATCCGCCTTTTAACGCAGCTTTAATAATGCACAGAGGAACTTTTTTTTTTTTTTAAATGACAGTTTTAAAAAAAAAACTCTGATCAAACCTGTGAAATCAGTCTTTAATCTCACACTGTCTGTCCTCCACTGTGTCACTCTCCTAACGACTGATGGGAGCTTGTGTTCAGTATACTGAACACAAGCTGCTCTTTAGAGAGTGTTCAGTGAAATAGAATGACATTCCTGGTTCACTGCCGTCAGATGATTCAGGGAATTCACAGGAGCGGAAGGACAAGATTTCCCTCTCACTCACGGAAAAGGAAAAGAAGAACAGCTTTCTGTCTTAGAGGGGCAAAGCATCATCATCTTCAGACACCAACATCTGTGCTTTGATATTTGAACTGCAGCATCCTGGATTGTACATCAGATACAAAATGGAATATGAGCATTATTATGATGGTGGTATTAAGATGGAATGAGTAAGACTGGATTATTGCAACACAAACAAGATATTGGCAAATTTGGAAGTTATAAATTGAATTCTTCATCGTCGTGGTAACAGTATCCAGTACCTTGTGAAGTCAGATTGCCGGAGACTGAGTTCACCATGCTTTACTTTCAGGTGGTGATTCTAGCAGCTACAGTGATGCTGGTTTACTACTGTGAGTTCACGGACACTTTCAGTCCGGCACAGCAGGGCTTCATCTGCAGAGACCCGACTTTAACTAAACCAGATCCTGGACCCGAACAGGACAGCCGCCTACAGCCAGTAATACTGTACTCTGTGGTGGGTGGACTGCCTGTTGTACTGGTAAGTCTACACTGAAAAAAAAAAAAAAAAAGTGACATTTACTTGAAAAAAGCTAGGTAACAATTTGCACTCAGAAATTCCGAGTAAGAATTGTTTTTTATCCAAAATTTTCAAGTAACTTTTACTTGCAAATGTCTTCCTTAGACATAAAATGTACTTAGCCTTTTATAGTCATCTTTACTCAGGCTACCTTTGCATCTAATTACAAAACCCCAGTAAAACTCAATTAGGTGTTTCATGTATATTTAACTAGCTTTTCTTTACTTTTTCAATTGAGAAATATTAAGTAATATTTACACAATATATCTTTTATCTACTACTACTACTCTACACAACTGTTCAAATATGAATGTTGCATTTTTTTTTAACTGGGCTACTGTTAATTTAATAAAATTGTCTTAACATAAGGCTTCTACAAAACATCTTTTAAACTACAGCAGCTTTACTTGTTAACTGGTGAAAGAGGTCACTGCTGACAGACACACTCAAATACCAACATATATAATCTGGTTGGCATTGCCAGACAAAACATTTCTAAATCAGTGCTGCCAATAAGACATTTAAGAACACAAACGTTTAGTCATTTAACAAACACTTTTAATTTGAAACGATGGGTATTGCTTGACAACACTTAGATACACATAGATATAGCCCATGAGCAGAAGGCAAGCCTTTGCCACACTTTGACAGTCATTAAGAACCTCTTTTCCCTCTGACGACGAACACGATTGTCAGGAGTGAAGCCTTTCTGTGTTGCATTTCCATGGATAACAAGGATCTTCATGACATGTTGAGCATAGTCCTCTTCAATGACATCTTTGAAATTCAAATTTACTAATGTTCACTTTTACATCTTCGAGTCTGATGTGTTCTCAAAAAATGACGATAGTGGGGGAAACAAACAAAAATATTGAATGTGTTCAAATGCGTCATGTATCCATTCTCAGTGTATATGAGCCCAACATAATTTTATATAATATTAGATATCTAAACTTTACCAGGCTGGGTGATTCCAGCATGGGTCTTTGTTCCTGCAACTCTGCCCTTTGTCCCAAGTATCTCCAGAAAGTTGGTAGTGCAATTGTCCAATTTCGACAAAACGTTTCACTCCAGATGAACTGTGGTTATTCTTCTGAACTCCTCATTGATCTGAAACAAAAGACAATAAAAAACATGATCAAGATGAGGTACCTTGCTAAAACAATTAATGCAGTAGTCCTCCCAGTATAATGTACTATTGACAGCAACACAAACTATGACTTCAAATGTATATGTCAAGTTAATTAAACTATAACAGTACTAAGTTGATTTTACCTTGTGTCAACTGTTGATGTCAACTTGCTGAGAGTGAACGTCCTTTAATATTCTGTGAAATATATAAAGAAATTATGTTAAAACATGAACACACAACATTAAATCTGAATTTGGCTTAAATCTTCATATTGATAGCATGTTTTATCCCCACACAAAAAAACAGCACATAAACAAGCCACCATAACGTTAATACTGAGATACACAGCAGGTCTGGTCATGTTGATATGCGACACTAACTCAACACAGTACTGGCACCTTGTTTCATGCCCAAAGCCTTCATCATCAAGGACACCACACTGGATAGAGACATAAGAGACCAGTTTAAAACTAATGACAGAAATATAAGTTACTGTAAAAATATGTCAGAATATGATAGTGACAAAATAATGTTAAGTGTATTAGACTCGCTCTAAAGTCACTAATTCCACCACATATGGAATATTTGTTAGCACATGACCAGAGTGTGCTTGTTGCTGCTTAGCTATGATTCCCTGTCTTGTCACATTTTCCTCATTCGACCTCGGCTGCACTTGAGGATGTCCGAGAGAAAGCACGCTGTGCGTGTGACTCAGCACAGCAAAGCACCTGTGTGGCAGAAGTGGGCTTCACAAAACCGAAGTAATTCCCCCTCGTCGACGGAGCGCAGCTGGTCGAGCACCGTGTCCCCAGGCCAACAACTTTTCAAGGGAGAACCCTGTAAAATCGTGACCAAAACCAGCAAAAACATGTCCACAAAATGGAGCGCCGTGAGCCATGTCTGTAATGCTGTCCCAAGTTAGCTAGCATGATAGCCTAACTAGCTAGCACGCTAAACTGACCAGTTCGCTACTCTTCAGTGTTCACAACTCAAACACCGACTTGACCGAAGGCTCAACAGCAACGTAGAGCATTAATTAAACATATAACCTACCCCAAAGGCTCCCGTCCATGAAGTTCCTCTCCTCAGGTGAAACGCTGCCGTCCTTGTTCAGGTTCCGCTGTTCCGTCGTCTCGTTGAAGAAAGGAGCGCGAAATCTCCTCTGACGTCACCCCCTGAGTATGCGCTATAGGTTGCCAGGTTTTACTCGTATTACCCAAGTACATTTTACTTTGTTGTGTCAGGTAGTGCATTCAATACAGTAGTTTAGTAGATATTACTAAGTGTGAATGATTAAAATGTACTTATAAAAATGAGGATACATAATTACAAACAAACACCAAGTAACACATTAAATAAAAGGTGATATTTTAAAGTAAAAGCACTGGAATGATAATTTCTTGTAAAATTTACAAAAATAATCGAGGTAATAATTACAGGGCCAAAAAGTCTTTTTTTTTCAGTGTAGATTTAAACACAATCCAGGGTTTGTTTGTTTTTTACTGTCAAGGGAGCAAGAGAGAGGAATACAGATAGGCTCCCAGTCAAACATGTTCATCTTATTTTAACATTACTTCCATGTTTTTATATTTCAGGTGTGAAGGATTTCAGTATTAAACACATTATTAATAGGATTTAATAACACCCCAAGTGGTGAGTAAAAGTGTCATAATAATAAGAATGTCAAAATATGTTAAGTCACAATATATTTACTTATGGAATGTATTATATGTTTACAGTATGTTTATCATAGAAGTGTTAAGCCATAAAAGACAATCATTGAATGTATTAAACTGTGAAGAATAGCCAAGGGACAGATAGTGATTTAGAGACAGGCATTGTAGAGACCACCAGGACCTGAGGAGGAGTCCGGACGACTTCAACCAAACACTGAGATGATAACTGCCCGAAGACAGGAGGGGCTATTGAATTTTGGCCAATCACAGAGGCTGATACTGGACATTTAAACTTTCGGACAGAGACTTTTAAATATAGGCTAGTTCCAGAGGGTTTGATCTAGAGTTTGGGCTAGAGTTCGCACCGTTACCACTCTGGGTAGTTGACCAGCTGGGCTGGCTTATTAGGTGGGCCTTGTGAGAACTCTGCCCCGTGGGACATATTGATATCGATAGAGTAATTCAGTTTGCAACTGTTATAGCTTCTCTTGTTTATTAAATACTTTTTGATTGTTAACCGGATCCAGTTCATTTTTGGTGCGACTTCGCTGCCGAAGGTTTGCAGCAGCGAAAGTCCAGCGGTCTGGGTCTCCCCTGAACAGAGTTGACCCCAACACAGGTTTTCACATTCCTGCTTGGTCTCTTTCATTATGAATTGAAATACGCTACTATGAATTTTCCTGATGTGTCTGTTGCACTCTGTGACAACGAATTGTCTCTGCAGTCCCCCTCAGCTCTACGGAGCCTTTTAGCCTCTCTCATCTCATTGATTTGGCTTTAAGGCCTGCAACTTTACTGTTGTGGTTAAAGTGGCAACAGACAACCTTTCAACAAAAGGAGAGAGAGAGATGTATGTTTGTGTCTTGCTCATCTTGGCTTCCATGCTCCTGGTTCATTTTCTGGCTGCCAGTGGTAGCGTTAGCAACATGACTACTGTTAGCAGCCTGGTAAGAAAGAACAGAAAGAATCCCAATTTGAAGTTCAAACCTCGATGTCAGTGCTATGATAAAGGCAGAGTAAAACTAGTTAAAAATAGAGACTTCATTTTCTCAGGAGATTGTACCCGGGGGCAGACAGAATTGCAAAGTGAAAGAGAGGCTTACAGGGAAGCAATCTAAACGCTGATAATGTCATTATTCCATAGCCATTACAATGTGAAATCCACATTTACTTCAAAATGATTAAAGCAAAAAACATGTGTATTGCAGCAGGCAGCTGTTTTACAGAAAAACAGTCTAGGTACAAACGCTTACTGGCATGGGTAGAAAGACCAATCAGACGTCACTGATAGTAAACAGGGAAAAGGTGCAGGCAGGCAGAGACACCGGTACAGGTTACAGGTCTCAGGGTGCAAGCAGGCAGAGACACCGGTACAGGTTACAAGTCTCAGGGTGCAGGCAGGCAGAGACACCGGTACAGGTTACAAGTCTCAGGGTGCAGAGGCAGGCAGAGACACCGGTAAAGGTTACAGGTCTCATGGTGCAGGCAGGCAGAGACACCGGTACAGGTTACAGGTCTCATGGTGCAGGCAGGCAGAGACACCGGTACAGGTTACAAGTCTCAGGGTGCAGAGGCAGGCAGAGACACCGGTAAAGGTTACAGGTCTCATGGTGCAGGCAGGCAGAGACACCGGTACAGGTTACAGGTCTCATGGTGCAGGCAGGCAGAGACACCGGTACAGGTTACAGGTCTCAGGGTGCAGGCAGGCAGAGACACCGGTACAAGTTACAGGTCTCATGGTGCAGGCAGGCAGAGACACCGGTACAGGTTACAGGTCTCAGGGTGCAGGCAGGCAGAGACACCGGTACAAGTTACAGGTCTCATGGTGCAGGCAGGCAGAGACACCGGTACAGGTTACAGGTCTCAGGGTGCAGGCAGGCAGAGACACCGGTACAAGTTACAGGTCTCATGGTGCAAGCAGGCAGAGACACCGGTACAGGTTACAAGTCTCAGGGTGCAGGCAGGCAGAGACACCGGTACAGGTTACAAGTCTCAGGGTGCAGAGGCAGGCATAGACACCGGTAAAGGTTACAGGTCTCATGGTGCAGGCAGGCAGAGACACCGGTACAGGTTACAGGTCTCATGGTGCAGGCAGGCAGAGACACCGGTACAGGTTACAGGTCTCATGGTGCAGGCAGGCAGAGACACCGGTACAGGTTACAGGTCTCATGGTGCAGGCAGGCAGAGACACCGGTACAGGTTACAGGTCTCAGGGTGCAAGCAGGCAGAGACACCGGTACAGGTTACAAGTCTCAGGGTGCAGGCAGGCAGAGACACCGGTACAGGTTACAGGTCTCAGGGTGCAAGCAGGCAGAGACACCGGTACAGGTTACAAGTCTCAGGGTGCAGGCAGGCAGAGACACCGGTACAGGTTACAAGTCTCAGGGTGCAGAGGCAGGCAGAGACACCGGTAAAGGTTACAGGTCTCATGGTGCAGGCAGGCAGAGACACCGGTACAGGTTACAGGTCTCATGGTGCAGGCAGGCAGAGACACCGGTACAGGTTACAAGTCTCAGGGTGCAGAGGCAGGCAGAGACACCGGTAAAGGTTACAGGTCTCATGGTGCAGGCAGGCAGAGACACCGGTACAGGTTACAGGTCTCATGGTGCAGGCAGGCAGAGACACCGGTACAGGTTACAGGTCTCAGGGTGCAGGCAGGCAGAGACACCGGTACAAGTTACAGGTCTCATGGTGCAGGCAGGCAGAGACACCGGTACAGGTTACAGGTCTCAGGGTGCAGGCAGGCAGAGACACCGGTACAAGTTACAGGTCTCATGGTGCAGGCAGGCAGAGACACCGGTACAGGTTACAGGTCTCAGGGTGCAGGCAGGCAGAGACACCGGTACAAGTTACAGGTCTCATGGTGCAAGCAGGCAGAGACACCGGTACAGGTTACAAGTCTCAGGGTGCAGGCAGGCAGAGACACCGGTACAGGTTACAAGTCTCAGGGTGCAGAGGCAGGCATAGACACCGGTAAAGGTTACAGGTCTCATGGTGCAGGCAGGCAGAGACACCGGTACAGGTTACAGGTCTCATGGTGCAGGCAGGCAGAGACACCGGTACAGGTTACAAGTCTCAGGGTGCAGAGGCAGGCATAGACACCGGTACAAGTTACAGGTCTCAGGGTGCAAGCAGGCAGAGACACCGGTAAAGGTTACAGGTCTCAGGGTGCAGAGGCAGGCAGAGACACCGGTACAGGTGACAGGTCTCAGGGTGCAGGTAACCGAGGCCTCAAAGCAAAGGTGCAAAGCAAGATTGTCAATGTGGCAACTAACTGGGGGAAAGGGACTAATGAGGGAAAGGGAGATGTTAGGGACGCATCTTTTGAACACAGAGAGAAATCCCTCCCCCCCTGCAGCCATGTGCTCTCAATCGCTTCCAAAACACTACAGCAGGTTTAAGTCAACATCTTAATGGATTTATTATCCAACAAACATAAAAACAGTTACAAACCGAATCACACTATTACTAACAAAAGAAACATATATATATATATATATAATGAAAGTGAGGCCCCATCCGGGCCACACGACAGACAGTTGTGTCTGCCCCATGGTCAGGAGGAGGTCTGAGGATCTCCGGGATTCACATCTCCTTTTCCCCCCAAAGTCTCTGAAAAGTCTCACATTACATATAGATCAGCTCAATGATTGGCTGAAACCCAATAAGCCCCTCCTTGGCCTTTGACCTGTTGTTCTGATCTTAACACCTCAAGCAGCCACTTTCACACAACCCCCGCTCCAGCACATTCCTCAAAACCCCCCTCTTTCACTCAATGCATGAAATGACAACACTCCTTGGTTCAAAACTTCCTTCAAATAAACATACTGTGACACATAATATCCATAATTAGGAGCGCTTTAAAACTTCAATTCCTCGCAGAGAACAGGTGAGCAGGTTGGCGGAGGTCAGGTGATGGTGGTGAAAGGGTTACTGCAGGGCAGAAGGGAGTGGCTGCATGTAGGAGTCAGGTGACTGATAGGTGGGGAAGTCAGAAAGCATCTGTTGGAGAATGGCATGTTATTATCATAACTATGATAATATGTCAATGTTGTGTTTATAGGTATTGTGCTGCCTCAAAGTGGCCAAACAAATAATAGTTTGCTATTGAGCCCTAGCCCTATTTTTAGGTCGAAAATTGCATACCCATACTAAAAAGAGGGTATTTCTGCAACTACAAGGTCTATTTTAATAATTGTGATGTTATAATAAAGGTAACACTTGTGAGATTTGTCCAGATGTGTAAATATCAGTGTATATGTTACTGGTTAAGAGTAAATGAAGATGGCACACAGCTCAAATTGAAAAGTTTCAGGTTCGCCTGGGAAAAGAAATCAATGAAAGCATGATTATCTCTTTTGAATGAAGCAGCTGAAAGGTTAAACCTCTCCCAAATCATGGCACAAGATGTGAACAGTCTCTGTGTAAAGTTTGACTTTGATAAAGTGAAGCAAAACAAAATTAGAGAGATTTTAGTACAGAGAGGTCAGGTGAGGTCTCCAAAATGGTCATTTTGGAACCATCTGTTCCATTTTAATTTTCTATAATATATAACTATATATTTCACTTGTTTTATCACTAATGGTGTTCAATACATCCAAATACAGCAGTTTGGATTCATTTTGAGAGCCAGAATCTCTGAGCCCTCTCTGTGTGTCTCTGTCATCATGGAGTTTGGCTGACTCCAGTAAAATCCGATACGCCGAAAGTCAAACCCCCACCCCTGGTCCCCTGGTTTAGATAACACCCACGGAAACAGATTTATGACAAAGAGGACATCCGTAGAACAGATATTTGTAAAAAAAAATACAGGATTTTATGCTTTGTCTTCTCGAAAACAGCGAAAGGTGAGCTGCGTTTCTGATAATAATCGATAAAGCGGTTTGTGGTTCTGGTGTGTGATGGCTGATATCTCTGTAATGGTTTCACGGAGAGATATATGGAAGATATTTCCGGAATCTGTGTTGAATTGGCTTGCTTTCTGGTATCTCGGTTTTCCGTGTTAGCTTGTAGCTTTCTGTTGGTAGCTCCGACCGGAGTGCGGAGTCGGCTCACTCACGGCGAAATATGACTGATATTATGGTAATTATTTTAGTTGTTTGTTTTCGTTGTGTAGAATTGTGTTTGGAGTGTGTAAAAATGGCCTACATGATCTTGTAGCCCAGACTTTTTTCTTTAATTGGGTATATAACGTGTATAACATTCATTATATTCATACCTGATAAGTGCATTGTTATTCCGAAAGCCCCCCGTAGGGGAATAGAAGAGTCAAAAACACTACAGATAGTTACATGATTAATATTAAACTAATGAAATGAACATATTATATCAAATATAATTATTCATCTTATAATATATAATGGTATTTAACAGCTGGCTCCTGTATTATAATTGTCCTTGATCTCTGTTTCTTGGTAGACATACTGTACGTTCCTATGTCTCTACTTTGACTGTACATCTGAATGGCAAACACTCCTGTAAGACGTGTAGATTTCCTGAGCATAGGTTGTGATTTTTAGGGGAAGGATTCTATTTCTGTTCTGGACATTTGACAGTGGTAAGATATAATGGAGGACAAACTGAAAATGAGGGAGTATGAAAATGAGCTTGCGTGTTTACAGCAGCACTGGTAACTTTATTCCAACAATTCAACAATCTAAGTATTTGAATCCAAAAGTAATCCTTGTTCATTGTGTTTCTCAGATTTCAGGTGTCGAGCTTGTTATCTTCCTCCTTCACTACAACTCAAACAATCTATACGACCCGGAGAAGGTTGTTGTCATGGGGGACTGTTGCTACGTGAACCCTATGGTGCGCAGGACTTTCCGTTTCCTTGGTAATGTCATCACAAATATTATGCTAATATTATGTTATAACAACGAGGTGCATCGTCTTGTCACAATTACGTTATTTGTAATTATACATGTGTAAATGAGATAATCATACGATACACCTTGTCCTGCTAACAGGTCAAAATGTCTACTGTAAGAAAGCCACACAAAAAATGCTTCCTTACTTAACAAACACTCAGCAATTAACTAATAAATTGAGTAAATTGAGATTTCAGACACTACTACATTTTTTTCATGTTGCGTCATCACTGAGAGGAAGCGTACGACTGCATTTTTGCATTTGAAATGTGCGATTGTTAGCAGAAAAAAGTCCCCATGGTACTTTTCCCTGTTGAAATATTTGAGGGAATATTGCACATAAATTTCACAAATAAGAATTTGGCCATTTGGAAAATGGCAGATGTGCTTTAATAGCTCTTACATTTTTTCTTACAAGATTCTTTTCTCGTTATAATGACAAGTGTTTGAAAAAAACCATTTCATTTATACACACATTTGTGTGCAATAGAACATGTCAAGCTAACACTGTATCATCTTGTCATCTGTGTATGCTTCTTTGTAGGTGTGTATGTCTTCGGTCTGTTCACAACAGACATCTTTGTCAACGCAGGTCAGCTGGTCACAGGATGTCTGGCCCCTCACTTCCTGTCTGTTTGCCAGCCCAATTACACTGCCCTCGGCTGCCTGGACACACAGCACTTTGTCAGTCAATCAGACGCTTGTACTGGTGACCCTGATGACATCATGAGAGCCAGGAAGACCTTCCCCTCCAAAGAGGCTGCGCTGAGTCTGTATACAGCTGTTTACCTGGCAGTAAGTGGCTCTGTTGAATGTAACAGTGCTGTAAATGTGCACAGACTAGCATAAATGATCAATAAACGGCAGTTATCTTCACTACGGCTAAAGAGAGTATAAGCCTGAACTCAGCATACAGCTGCTTCTGAATAGTGTCGCAGAAATAAAATGACTGTCCTCTCCAGATGTACATCATGTCCTGCATCGGTTCCAGAGGAGGTCGTCTGACTGGCCCCCTTCTCAGCCTCTCATTGGTCAGTCTGGCTTTGCTAACAGCCATAAACAGAGTGGCCGAGTATCGAAACCACTGGAGTGATGTCATTGCTGGACAAGCCATCGGGGGAGCTATCGCTGTCTTTCTGGTGAGTTATTATGCATCTTATGATCCGTGGTAGCACATGTGCATTAATCTAATAACACTAAGACCTTTCAGAGCTTCATTGTGCATATTATTATTAAAAGATAGTTAGACCATTGAAGTCACCTTCATGATCAATCTTACTGTTGATTTGTTTGTTTGTTTGCTGTTTCAACTTTTTTCCCTAAGGCCACACTTCAGTGATATAGATGTCTCTGTAACGAGACGACCCAATGGCCAAGAACAACAACTGGCATTGCACGTTTCTGTGGGCTAGCGTGACTGTTGTGAAGCTGAAGCTAGCTAGCAGAAATTAGTAGTAGTAAGAGTTCAAGTTGAAAGATATGTAAGAAGGGTAACACTTGATAATAGCTACACACTATGAAGCATTAGTTAAGTATGAGTAAACACTTAACTCATCATTTATAAAGCATTGTTCCTACATAACGACAGTTATAAATGTTTTATTCTTGATTAATAAGCTCATCTATTGTGTGTTTCATGATTGTGTTTTCACATTTATACTTTATAAATGATGGATTCCTCATTTGTAAATGAAGTATTATATATATTACAAACCAATTATTGAGGATTAATACGATCATTTATAAAATGTAACACAGAGAAGAAGTGTTAGGCTGAAGGGTCCAATACTATGCAAGGTTATCCGTGGACAGCACGCACACACTTATACACATCCCAATTGATCTAATGCCTAGCAGAGATAATAAGTCTATAAATAAAATAGATGAATCAGTCAAATAAATCAAAAGTCATCAACACCAAGTCTTTCTGTAACCCTTGCATTACCAGCAGACAGACAGTAAGTACCCTGTTCCTCACATCCTGTAACTTCTTTGAACTCTGATAACAGTATTGATTTCAAATGAATTACTTTCCCTCACATACGTTACATTTTAAGATTGTTTTTCAAACTAACCAGAGCCTCCTTTCAGAGGCTGAGACCACTGCTCCGTCTCTGTGCACCATTATGTTACTGAGCAAAAGATATGTAGCATATTTCCTTCATAGAAAACTGGTCTAATGGACTAAATTGCTGCAGGACACAAACGCACTGCACACAAGTTGGTGTTGCTTGAATGAACTTGAAATCCTCTTTTGTGTAACAAGTCATGCACGACAGTGTTGGCGGTGACAAAAAACTGGGTCACAAAAGCAATATATAAAAAATGAGGGAGCTCTGTTTCAATAGCTCAAAAGTATACGCCCACTTATTTCATTCTTTGTGTTAGGCTTAGTCTTTTGTCCTATGACTGCGTTTGGCTACATATTTTCCTTGTCATATTCACATGTATTCTTTTGTTTGTGCAAACATTCGATTTGTCTGCAAAGAATCATTTGAAATGGTTGAAATGACTTGGTCTCTTGTTCTTTCTCTCTTTCTAGGTGGTGTTTGTGGTTCAGTATTTTAGAAAGAGACCAGTGATTTCTCAGAGTCCCTCAGATGCCGGCACAGCTGACACTGATGAACCACAAACGAACCACGCCATGGAAACCAGTGACAAGTACATCGTCACACAGGTAGCTTACGCACTACACGTTTACACATGTACAGTCTGTTTGGGTTTTTAGTTCACAATGTATCAGTCTTGTTGCTGAAACACCACCTAATAACCTCATGACTAACAGGCTGAGGAACAGCTTCTTCTCCAGAGCGGTTTCCTCCATCACCCCCCCACCGCCACCCACCACCCCACCCAGCTCACACCGGACAGTGCTGAAACAAATATAGTCAATAACACGACACTGTAACCAAGCACATTTTTCACTTTGAAGCCATTGATGCCTGTGCTTTATCTTGTTTTATCTTGTATATATTTATTTAATGTCTTGTTTTTAAATTGTCTTGTCTTAATGTTTTTATACACTTTTTAACTGTTGCTGCTGTACTGATGAGTCGCCAACTCAATTTCGTTGTATGTTCGTACAATGACAATAAACATCCTTATCCTTATCATGATGGCGCCACAGCTATGGTTATTTGTTTCAAGGAGTTTAATAATACACGTATTCGTATTAAACCGTTCGGTACGAGGCTTACAAACCGAACAATACGTTTGAATAATACTAGTGCATTTGGAAAATGCAGAAGCTTAAATTGTGGGAAATATAATGTTTTCGGTGGACTGCGCTCACGTAGGAGACAACGGGCTGTGACCTCTCAACCCGGAACAATAAAAACCACAACAAAAAACAGCTGAGCTCCCACACTTCTGTGAGGCTACGCTAAACTAGCTTAACAAACAATAACTCCGCGCATGACGGTATGCTTCGTAATTAACGGACAATGCATATAGTCCAAATTTATATAATTAACACAATGACAACAACAAACTCACAAGAACCAGTCACATATATTCATATGACAACAGAGCAACACATCAATCCAGCAGACCTGCAGCGGCAACATGCATTCTGCTGCACACTGGAGGGCCATTCAGATATTAGATGTAAAAGAACAAACGCAGTTGACTTACCGAATGCTGATCACTTAAAGACAAACTCCATCCTCCTTTCTTTGTTGACAAAGAGTTTAATCCCACGGTTAAATCCCAACTCACAAATCCGATTCTCCTCCTTCAGACATTGAGTGTTAAAAAAACAAAGCTAGGTAAAAAAATAATAATCTACACCAAGCTAAACGCAAAACATGTCATAATTTCTTCCATATCTTTCAATTTGAACTCTTACTACTCTGACTAAGCCTCTGATGGCTACTTTAAATTTGGTTTCACGATAGTCACGTGCTCGCCCACTGACCAATCACAGCGCACGCTGCACCTCACTGCAGCGCTGCACATGGAAACTGAGCTGCACGTAATGCTGACGTACTTGTAGGCCAGCTAGCAGCTCTGACACGTTAAAGAATACGCCCAACATGTCAAACTAAAGATCTGATTGGTTGAAGACTATGACAATCAACAATATCGTCCCCATTCACTTAAACTGCACATGGATGCACGTGAGTCTGCAGGCCTCTGCCTCTGTTCTTACCTAGAGACACAGAGGTGAGATCTGATTGGATAAAAGCTCTACTTAAAACAAGCTGCACTGGAAGCAGAGCAACTGAGGAAGACAGTAGCTGTGCAATGAGAACATAAGATAACGGGAAAAATATTTTTATAAATTATAATACATGTAGTGTATTTAAGAACAATTATTAAATTATAAAATAGATATAACTTTGTGATTCTGTTTAGGCCAGCAGAGAAGGCTTTGCAGGCCCTGACGGCCCACCACTGTAATAACGATACATACATATTTGTTTTTATGACATGACCTAAATTGAAAGTACAGATACCAAAAGCAACAACACCATTAGCAAAGAGAGTGTCACTCCTCACAGTTTCTTGACAATTGGGCGATTCTGTTGTATTCGGGACGACTCAAATACAGAAGATCTCAATGTTCTGCAGCAATGTACAAATTCCAATACAAATCTTTTATTAAAATGTTTTTCTTTTCTGCTCCTATAGAACCCAGAATCCTGCACAGAAGTGACATGACTATGACCCCCAGCAGCTTCTTGCAGCGTTTGTAAATGAATCAATCATTACCACCTTAATCTAAGGCCTTTGCACACCAAGTCCATATTTTTCTTTTGCGTTATTTTAGTCCTTCATGAAATATGAATTCTTATGCAGAGAAACATTGCACAATGAGGTTGATGTGTATTTAAATCTATTTGTTGCGAAAATGTATTGGTTTAATGGATAGCGCTAGTCCAAAGCGGGGCTAATGAATGACTGACATTAGCAAGAAGCCATTGATTAGCTGCCTAGAGCAGTATCATGACCATCTGATCTTTCGTACATCCTTTGTTTTGCGATCAGTTCCCATCATCCCCGTTTCCAAACTGTTCTGAAATCCCCTGCCACCATCGATCTTTACATTTTCTGTGTATTCTCTATTTTGTTTGTCATAAAGTGCTTTGTGCTGGGAGATGAAGTGTATTAGCGTATCAGATCCCACTTTAGAGAGTTGTTTTTATGGTGGCTCTGAGTCGTCAAACAACTCTCTCGACTTTTGAAGCAGGCCAAAAAATTCAGAATATTTAATAAAACAGAATTTTCTGCTGTTTTGGACAGCAAAATATAGACTTGGTGTGCAAAGGCCTTAATCAGTTGAATTGCTGTAAACCAGTTGTCACTACATAATATGGCATTTTGTAAAAACTGTGGACCATGAATTCCTATTATAGTAGTTATCCATAAGTTTTAATGTGTTTAAAGACAAACTGTGAAGGATAATTTACTTGCATGTGTGTTATATACTGTATATGTGCTTAGTGGTCATCGTTTCCCTCCAGCTGGCAGCAGAGCACTTGTAGGCAGTCTATGTTCCAACAGCTGAACACGTCCAGCTTCTGCACAATCATCTCAAGATGGTTGTTGTATTGCTTATGTTATAATGCTGTTGGTTATATATAGCTTTGTCCAGTCAATTTTTGCATGTCTAAGTTCTTTCGTTTAGTTTATTCTATTGTGAAAAGACTTGTTAAAATGGAAAAAACCTCCTTCATTCCAAAGATACTTATAGACGACTTCCAGTGTGTTCCCTGAAAACATTGTTCGATGAGATTTCTTCTGTTCAGGTAAAATCTATGTTGAACATGCAATGTGTTTTAAACTACAGTGTTGTGTATTACTTCAAACTCACAGGCCATCAAAGAGATTATTCATTTTGAAAACACTCACTGTCTTTTGTTCCCATGCTACTCATCCTTCTGTTCTTCTATAGTGTATGTAAACTGGCGGAACTTTAACTTTAAAAATTGTCATCTCAGATGCTACTGATCAAAATAATGATACAACCTGGTTTCATCAGCTGGTATGATGTAAAAAAAATAATGCAGTAGCCTTATGTACTGTAAATATGAACATATATTTGATTCTTCTGTATGAGCAGTAGTGTTATGTGTACAGGTGTAAATATAGATACTGTATCACAATGATGTAGGACCTTGACTCAAGTTGCCCTGTAGCTGTCATGACAGATTCCTGCCTCACATTCATTCTGAATATTTGATTTACATGTAATAATAATACATGAATAGATACATGGTGTTCCATTCATTTACTTACCTGAGATAACTTAGTTAGTGCAGTGGTGTGGTGACTTCTTCCGTGGATTTTCTGTTGGTCATGTTTGAGATTCTGTGCTCTGATCGTGAAACAAGAGTCAGTAACATGTCAGACAGTTAGTGGGGAGGCAGCTCACTCAGAGCTGCTCTGCTCTCCCAATCCGCATTGCTCCTCTTGAATCTGAGGTTCGACAAACGGTCGGAGCCTCCTTTCCAGCACTTCCCCAGGAGGCTGAGTAGTGTGATACCCCGGTAATTCGAGCACACTCTCCGGTCCCCCTTTTTGAAGATGGGAACCACCACCCCGGGCTGCCATTCCATGGGCACTGATCCCGACCCCCATGCGACATTGAAGAGGCGTGTCAGCCAGGACAGCCCAACTATGTCCAGCGCTTTCAGCATCTCAGGGCAGATCTCATCCACCCCCGGCGCCTTGCCACCAAGGAGCTTTTTAACTACCTCAGCGACCTCTGCCAGGGATATGGGTGACCCCTAGGTCCTCAGGCGCTGCCTCCTCTGCAGAGGACATGTTGGTCGGGTTTAGGAGTTCCTCGAAGTGCTCTTTCCACCGCCCGACGATGTCCCCCGTCCGGGTTAGCAGTTCCCCCCCCCTGCTGAGAACAGCCTGGGGTAAGCCCTGCTTTCCCTTCCTGAGCCGTCGGATGGTTTGCCAGAACCTTCTTGAGGCCAACCGAAAGTCCTTCTCCATGGCCTCCCCGAACTCCTCCCATGCCCGAGTTTTAGCATTCGCGACCACCGCAGCTGCAGCCCTTCTGGCCTGCCGGTACCTGTCAGCTGCTTCAGGAGACCCCTGGGCCAACCAGGACTTGAAGGTCTCCTTCTTCAGCTTGACGGCTTCCCTCACCTCCGGTGTCCACCACCGGGTTCTCGGGTTGCCGCCACGACAGGCACCGATGACCTTCCGGCCACAGCTCCTAGCGGCCGCCTCCACAATAGAGGCTTTGAACATGGTCCATTCGGATTCTGTGTCCCCAACCTCCCTCGGGATGTGTGAGAAGTTCTTCCGGAGGTGGGAGTTAAAGACTTCCCGGACAGGGTCCTCCGCCAGACGTTCCTAGTTCACGCTCACTACACGTTTGGGCTTGCCGGGTCTTTCCAACCGGTTCCCCTGCCATCTGATCCAACTCACCACCAGGTGGTGATCAGTTGACAGCTCTGCTCCTCTCTTCACCCGAGTGTCCAAGACATACGGCCGCAAATCAAATGATACGATTACAAAGTCGATCATTGATCTCCGGCCTAAGGTGTTCTGGTACCAGGTACACTTATGAGCCACCTTATGTTCGAACATGGTGTTTGTTATGGCCAAACCGTGACAAGCACAGAAGTCCAATAACGAAGGTTTCTCCGTCATTGCCCACGTGAGCGTTGAAGTACCCCAGGAGAACTATGGAGTCGGTAGGCGGCGCCCTTTCCAGGACCCCTCCCACCAACTCCAAGAAGGCCGGATACTCCGAACTGCTGTTTGGTGCATAAGCACAAACCACAGTCAGAGCCTTGCTCCCCGCAACCCGTAGGCGCATGGAGGCGACCCTCCCGTTCTCCGGGGAGAACTCCAACACAGTGGCGCTCAGCCGGGGGCTCGTGAGTGTCCCCACTCCCGCCTGGCGCCTCTCACCCTGGGCAACTCCGGAAAAGGACAAAGTCCAACCCCTCTCCAGGAGCTTGGTTCCAGAGCCGAGGCTGTGTGTGGAGGTGAGTCCAACTATATCTAGCTGGTATCGCTCCACCTCCTGTACCAGCTCTGGCTCTTTCCCCGCTAACGAGGTGACGTTCCACGTCCCTAGAGCTAGTCCATGCTGCCAGCGATCGGCATGCCCAGGCCTCCCGCCTGACCCGCCGCCCGGTCTGCATTGCACCCGACCCCGATGCTTGTCCCTGCGGGTGGTGGGTTCACAGGGTGGCTGCTCCATGGTGTTTCTTCGGGCTGAGCCCGACCGGGCCCCATGGGCGATGGCCCGGCCACCAGACGCTCGCCTACGAGCTCCCCTCCTGGGTCTGGCTCCGGGAGGGTGCCCCGGTTTCCCTGGTCCGGGCGAGGTGGCTGAAGTCCGTGGGCTACTTATCATAAGGGTCGTTTTGAACCGCTCTTAGTCTGGGCTCTCCCCTGAAACCTGTTTGCCTTGGGAGACCCTACCAGGGGCTAATGCCCCGGACAACATAGCTCCCAGGATCACTGAGCCACTCAAACTCCTCCACCACGTTAAGGTGGCGATTCGCGGAGGAGTAATTAAAATAATAATAATAATAAAGGTTTACAATCAGGCATGACCCAATATAAAAAATGGTATCACATTATCATCAAAACAACTTAATACTAACAAAAACATTCAGCAGTCCCTTTACTTAAAATTAATTTTAAAAACATATTTTCTAAATACATTATTTATTAAAAACTAAAAGATGTGTTTGGGGCATTCCAATAATGAGTTCATTAAAAATAATCTAGTTTATTCATAAATACACTTTTCAACCTATTATAAGCCATAAGCATCAGTTTTCTTTATGAACATCAGATGTTTCTATAAATGTACACATCTTTAGGAACAACAACAACTGACTTTACATTCACAATCAAACCAAGGGAGTATAGAATGGTAAATGGACTTGTACATGAGTCACAACTTAACCTGTCATGCCTTGTTTTGACCCTGCCTTTAATTCTCCTGTCATCTCAGATCCTCTGATTACCTTATTCCCTTCACCTGAGTTTCCCCACCCCGACTCACCTGCAGCCCATTCCCTCTTTAGTCCTTTTGTGCTTTTATATCGGTTAGTTCAGTACAGTTTATTCTCTCAATTTGTCTAGTGTTTTTTTGCCTATTCACTCGTGTTGTTGTTGCCTGTTCCTGACCTTTTGACTGTCTTTGGGATGTTGGATTTGTTTGCTACATGGACTGATTACCTGGTTTGACCCTTTGCTTGTCTTTGGATTTTTAACTTTGAAGTAAACCACTTCTACCTGAACCTGAGTTTGTGTGTTGTCGTGCTTTTGGGTTCAAGTCTGTCTCCAGTTGTCATAATTTGTACAGCGTCTTTCTAGTCGTCTGACCAGAGCTTTAACACTACATGTCACCATTCACCCATTCACACTCATTCATTCACCGATGGTAGGGGCTAACATGCAAGGTACCACCTGTCCATCAGGACTAACTAAGCTTCCACATCCACACACACATACACCTACATTTACGCAGACAATTTTGGGGATACGTGGACATGGATTGGAAGAGCCAGGGATCGAACCGCCTATCTTCTGATTGGAAGACGACCCGCTCTGAGCCACAGACGTCCCCTCAAAACAGTATTTCCCTTTAATTTACCCTTAAAGTGATCCAACAATCCAAGATGTATTTTCATTGCTGCAAAATCAAATCAAACAGAAAACAACAGTTGTTCAGTCAATGACTGTTGGTCTAAATGTTTGTAAGTCTTTGTTTTGGCTGTAATTGTCTTGGGTACCGTTAGTGATATACTTATTCAATGACAACCTTTCAGGAGACAACTGCAGAGCACATTGTTGATTCTTACTGCAGCACTACGGTTAAGTCTTTATGGGTTAATGAGGGCCAATACTTTTCTGATATATTTTGGAATAAGGCTGCCAATGTCTGACATAAAAAAAAAAGAATATGTATTTTCTCCAGTATGCCTCTTTCACGCTAAAAAAAAAAAACTTTGAAACACATGAAGATAATAATATTAATAATTATAAGGTCTAACTTCACATGCAAGTGAAGGGTTTCATTCACAACTGTTACATCATTCACAGTTACAGACCAGTCAGTTATGAGTGGATTAATTACTTTTCGTTAGTGGACATTTTTCTGGCAATAGTTTGGATCACTGCTATTGGCTGACAGGGAGACAGCCAACTGACAATCAGCTGTAGCACACACACGCAACCGTAGAGCCCCGCCCACCTACACCTGCAGCCTTGAGGTCTCGCGCTTCCCGCGGGACAGACAGAGCCGTCCAGCACAAGAGAGCTAGCGGGCTACTGCGAGGTAAGCTAACTGAACACGATTTTCTGCACGTCTTTCTTTTATAGTATTAATGGGTGGGAAGTATGACATGTTTCCTTGTTGTGTACATAAGTAATAAGGTGCGCCACCAGCTATTAAAGTGACTTTGTCATTAAGGACTCAAGTTACCCAACATTCACTTAATAACTACAAGTAACTTCAGCAACAAATGACAGCTTCAGAGGTACTTATGTTGACAGAATGAAAATGTATAGGCTCATTGTGGTGAAGTGCATAGTCAGAGAGAGAGAGACAGAGAGAGAGACACAGAGAGAGAGACAGAGAGAGAGAGAGACACAGAGAGAGAGAGAGACAGAGAGAGAGAGATAATTCCTTAATTCTGTGTAAGCTTCAGTTTCTCCTTGCTGCTGCTTGTCCCGTAGTTTGAGCTGAGTTTTGTGAGCTATACAAGGTAGAGGTATCAAAACCTTTAACTCTTGTTCGTACACACACCTAAAGTATTGATTTGAGATGTTTATAAATTCACCTTATGCTCTGTAATTACTGCATTATATACTGCAGATACTTAGCGGTTGTGTAGTACTCTTTTAGTACTTTACTTTGATAGTTGGTACATTGTGTGAAAGTATAGGCCAAATGAAGAAAGACGTATGTTTAATGTTTTGGAGCTGCATTCATGTGATGTCTTTGAAAAGACAGGTGTGTTCCATTCTATTTAGAGACAGCTGAAGGAGTAGAGCCCCGTACCGTGATGCTGTGACATCAGTGACATAAAGTAAATGCACAGGAACAGTTGGGAGAATTTGTAGATAGTGAGGTACTGAGCACATGGTCGTCAATCTGTTCTTCTGTCTGTATTGTTGCTGCCAAGCAGATGGTTTACACAGATTACCAGCCTCACGAGCAGATTAGCTCAGTTTGCACACTGCTTTACTGACTCGTTACCTGACTGACTGACAGGATATAAAATCTACTCTGCTTTTATTTTGTAGGAGTGATGAAACAGTCATCCTTATTGATTAATGACTGACTGGTTGGCAAATGTGTTTTCCCTTTTTTACGAGATGATGTGAGGACTGAGTGGATGCATATAGAACTGTTTGACAGCCTGTGTGACTGACCGAGGGTCAGATTGAGCCTCAGGCTGACAGGACAGACACCTTGTGAGGGCAGAACAACATGTAGTCCCTCTCTGACTGATTTGTTAAAGGTACTAATCCGAGACCCTTTTCTCCTGGCTGACCTCAATAACATGTTAGCATATCTATATTATATTTGTTTAGCTATCGGGTATACTGCAGGCCTTAGGAGGTGTTGGTTCAATACCAGTAGAGCAGTATATGAGCCTCACACCAGCCACCTGGAACTTCACTCAGTTTGCCAAATGGTGACCTGGAAATAGAAGCAGTAAATGAGCATATTTCTGTCTAAGAATACCCTCCACCCCCTGACCCCCTTATACATGTCAACATGTTTGAACCCCCGCTATAAACTCTCCTGACCCACATCTATATTAAACACACCGCCTCATGCCTATATTCACACAGCAGGCTCTGCAGGGTGGGATATAAACCCCAAAAGGGGAGTTTTTAACACTTATTTAATTTTTGAAATAAATAAAGCATCAGCCCCAGGACTCCTGGGATAAACAGAGGTGTTTTCTAACAAGGATCCCTTCACATTTTATCAAATAGCTGTTAGAAAGATCTAAGTCTAGGGGGGTGTTGAACAGTAAAACAAATACAATGATTGTTTTTATAATCAAACTTTTTTCTTTTTCTTTCTCTTTACTTCTCATGCAGATTATTATCTAATTGACGTTTATATATTTATTACATGAATATAAACAGCTTTGTTATTTTCCAAATTTTATTGACGAGTTGAAAGGACATGGACACCCCACTGACCCACTAGATGTAAACACAAGATTTGACCTCGCAAAACATATAAAAAGCCAGAGTGCTGTGCTTCTGAATAGGATGTCACAAATCTCCTCCTGATACAGCAGCAGTTACAGTTTTATAGTTAAACACAGAAACATAAAAATGCGGTCACAATGATTGACAGTATACTTAATATACGTAGACTGTGTACAATAAGACGTGAGGCTTCAGCAGGATAAATAGGAAAACAACACAACTTGCATAAAAATATAATATAAAATATAAATATAGTTATCCTAAAACATTCTGTCCTAACATTTGGACATTAGGACAGAATGCATGCTGCACATGTAATATTAGGCAAACTGAGTGTCATAATTCCACTGTTTTCCTATTTGTCCTGCTGAAGCCTCACGTCTTATTGTCCTTATCGTCAGTTTTTTAATTCGGTACTCGGTAGTTCATAAAAACATAGTTCTGGCTTCTTTACCCTGTTGGTGGTGCATCCCACTACACAACAGCTTTAAGGCATTTTCTGTTGTTTGCTAGCACCGTCACACAATACTAAGTGGATTCAGAGTGATGGATTGTTTTCCCCTCTGGTGTGGCTGAGACTTTATTGCTCTGACTCTATAGAAATGTGAGACTGTACAGTGAGATGCACCAATCGATCGGTTGCCGATCCATTTTACATTTTCAATTTTATGTATGTATGTATATGATGCTTCCAATGAAGTTGTCACGATCAGGCTTTGCCCTGTGTTCTGTGTCTTTGTGTGTTTCTTTCTGTAGCTCCTCATTCACCTAATCAGTTCATTCAGTGCACCTGCCAGTCACACTCGCCTCATCAGTTCATTACTCTCACCTGCTCACTCTGCCTCCTTCACTATTTAAACCCCTGCCTCACACACACCCACTGCCAGAAGTTTATAAAATGTAGTAGTAAAATGTAGTATAAATAACTATAGATGACAATAAGTATAACATTAAGAATTTCTGACGGCTTAAGCCTTACACTGACTTCAGGATGGTTGAAATTATTTTTCAGTCTGGAGCCTCACTGTCAATCCTAGTACTGAGACCGAAAATCTGAGCCGGCCAAGAAAATAGCAATGGGTGCATCTCTACTGTACAGTATGTGGCAGAAAAGGAAACTACACACACACATTGAAATATGCTTGCAATGCTTGTTTTAGTTAATAATAGATCCAGATGAAGTACTGTGATACATTACAGTAGAGTAAGATCAATAAGACTGTTCTTATTGATCCCATAAACCTGCTATCAACTCAAATCCATCTGTACCGCTGTATGTTGGTAAAGCTGTCATCATTGTTACAGTCGTCTGGCTGGGCTCTGATGGGATAATCGTGTAGATCAGTGCAGTTTGCCTTTATTTCAATGTTGAACTGTGGAAAGAAAGGTGTCCAACAAGTATCTCCTGCTTCTTGTCCACTGTCTCCTTGCTCTCTTCTTCTCCCTCCTGCAGCATGGAGGAGTCTGACCTGCTGAAAGAGAGGCTGCAGGCCATCACTGTAATGCTTTCTGTTTTCCAGACCTACAACATTTACACAGTTTACTAACCCAAACATTCATTAAAAAAACGTATGTATGTATATCTGCCTGTAACCTTCTACTTATTGTAATCTTTTGTCTGTAATGTAACAGGAGAAACATCGCATCCAGGAAGACATTAGACAGAGGAAACTGGAGCTGGACCGAGAAAAACTCAAACTTCAGCATCTAAAGGTTCACGTTACACTCTTATACTTTGTTTCAGTAAATCTACAAATTGGCAGAGCCAACACCAGATGAGGTGTGTGGTAAACCGTTTGGATAGATGGGTATTATCTCTTATTAGCACGAATAATCGCTCTGTCCATCTGTTTGTCCACAAACGTTCATATGAAAGACACTGTTGTCACTATTTCCTGTTTGACTCCACTGATCAGCTGCTGTCATGTGAACTCATTTAGTGAAATCAGAATGAGAAGAACCTTGATCAGGGGAAATGACACCTGTTGGCAGCTGTAGATGTAAACCTGATTACATTTAAATAGATCTTAATCCGCGTTATTAAACCCTCTGAAATCATCAGAAAAAAGCCCTGAGAGAGCAGTGGCTGCTACAGGACTCGGCTTCCCACAATGCAACAGCCTTTCCACAGCAACAGAGCCTTCTGTCTGACCAGCAGCAGACCAGAGCACTGCAGCGCAACATCCACAGGTACAAAACACACACACACTCACACTCACACTCGCACTATGACCTATTGAACCTACACTGTCTCCTCTGACCCATTAGGATAGAAATGGAGGTGGAGTCTTTGGAGAGAGAGGAGTTTATAATCTCTACCAACGAGACTTTCATCCTCAGCAGACTGAAGGCTGTGGAGAAAAGTCCAAGGGACATTATCAAGGTAGTCACACACTCTGTCTCTCACAGACACACACACACACACAATCCAGTCGCTTGAACCTTTTCTTGGCATTGTACTTTTCTGCAAACCACAGGATACACTGAATGACGACATTTCTGAACCCAAAATACATTTCATGAATATATTGAGCCTCGTGTCTCGCTTACAGAGACGCACAATGCAACATGGTTGATGTTTTGAAACAATTTGTTATGTTTAGGGAACCAAACAGCTTGGTTAAGGTTAGAGAAAAGATTCAAATAACGTAACTTAACAACTTTAGCAACTTAACTAGCGTTACTAAACAACAACAGCCCTTAGCAGACTTTCTTACATACGTAACAACGTTACCTACAAGGACAAAGCCAACGTTTCCTTTTGGTTTCACACGGCACACAAACAGTGAAAGTCATGTGAATGCACAATGCCACGGTATTGTCCTGGTGACACAGCTGTATAGTGTTGTGGTGCTTTCGTCATGTTGCATTTACATGTTGATTTGTGTCTGTCCTCTAGGAGGCCCGGGACAGCTTCGTTCCTGGTAAGTCATGAGATCATTTGGATGCTTTAACCAGCACACATGATGAATATGTGTTAGCGGTTCTGTTTTCTGTCCCACAGAGCCATTACTGGTCACCAAAGGGATCCCTGATGTCCCGGAATCCCTCTCTCCACCAGCCAACAAACACTCTGAAGCAAACACACGAAGAAAGAGTGAGATCATTTTTACATATACCTGTAAAGTCTTTCAAAGCACATTGTACTTTGCAGTTTAGGAGTGATGATATAGTCCTGTAGTTTGATGACAAATAACCTTAAAGGAATAGTCCACTGAAAAGCTGCGTTTTAGTATCAAACATTCATCTCAAACGTGTCTGAAAAGCTTGTAGCTCACTCGCAGAGGACAGCAAATGTAGTCGGCTTGGATTCCAGTAGAGATCAAGTTTACCTTTGCCACTTGTTGCTCGTCAAATGTAAGCTAAACACGCTAACATGGCCCCGCTGTCAGATTTACGATCCTGATTCGAATACCAGTTCTGTACCTTCGGCCAAGGGATGATAACCAACTTTGAGTTGCCTTTATAGTTTGCATGACGTGGTTATTCATGTCCTTCTATAGTACCCTTGTGTCTTTGCATCCTGCCACACTGTCGTTTCTGTAACATTGTGTATACTGCTCCAGCTACAGCTGTGGAGGGTTCAGCTTTTCCATCTGACTAACAGTAATTAAAGACCAGAGTATCGTCCTCATTACTCTTGTCAGACTTTAATTATTTAGTTTAATAGTTTCACTCTATATTTAGTTTTACTGACACCTGAGAACATGGCTGACCGTGATCAGAACCCTGGATCAGGTGTTTACTCTCCTGGTTTCCTTCCCAGTAAAGCAGCTTGCATATTTTGCTTTCTCAAAACCAGGATTAGGGTTTATCCAGATTTCTGCTACCAGAATATGGTGTTTACATGCTCCATCACAAAACCTGAACCTTCCCAGTAAAACTAGTGCACATGTAAACAAGCTCGTTACCTGGTGCTGATTGAGGCGGGACATGTGAGAGAGGCTGCAGTAGGCTGTGGAGAAGAGGTAAACATGCATGACACATGATGTCTACTCTCACTGAAGAGTGAACTTGTTTTAACCTTTACAAAGGAGCAGCTGTCATTGAAGCAACCTGGACCGATGTAATCATGTATACAGATATGAGATTTAGCCAACATGACCTGATATTAACATCTTCCTTGTGTGTCCCAGCTCTGTTCGCCATGGAGATCAATGTGACTAAAGACCTGTTGACTGGGCAGAGCACAGTACTTTCTACTGCAACCGTTCCTCCTGAGGAGTTAAACCAACACGCCGGCCTCAAGGTTTACGACGACGGCAGGAAGTGTGTTTACGCCTTGAATTCACAAGAGGTATTCATTGATAACCTTTATTTATAAAACTTACACCGACAATGTGCTTCGTAACAAACAAACAAAACCACAAACATTCATATAGTGGTAACGATTGTGGTACAGTTACAGGGCACATAAAGACAAATTAATGTTCTTTTCATGGTCTTTAAAGGTATTGAAAATCTGTTTTAAGAAGAGATTTATTCTTTGTAGGTTACTTCTGGGCATGATATAAATGTATTCCTTTATGAGATAGTGAGACTTAGTGGGGAAAGAGAGTAGGAAGGCATCTCCACACTTTCTTCCACTGACAGGCTTAGATTGTTATTATAAGTCTGACACAATTAAGGAAACCTTCTGGTGACGAGCGGCCCCCATTTGGGGGCTCTCGGGCTCAGAACACCTCAAAATCAAATGCGGAAAATAGCATGATTATTAGCCAGTAGCATGTACGTGGCTACTTTTTTTTTTGGATGAAAGAGCAACGTATGGGCAACAACATCATATAAGTCACTTCTGACACACTCCCAACACAACTATAGGCTACTCACATAAGCAGAAAAATATCGTGGCATAAAAGCACCAAATCCGGGCCAGAAATCGGCGTTATGAGTACCTCAAATCAATGTTTGTACCCTCATGCTAACAGCTACCAAGTCATGCAAAGCATGTAATAGCATTAGCACACGTGGCGGAACACGTAACTAACTTCTGTTTTACGATCCGTATAAGCACTAAACAGTTGTGAGTGATCAAACGTACCTTCATGCTGAACTCCGCCGAAAACAATCGTAGGTATGCGCCCAAGTTTTATGAATAATATGGATAATAACGCCGCAGAATTTCCGTTCCAAAGCTGTAGTCATTGTTGCCAACTGCATACTGTTGACTTCCGACTTGTTTCCAGAATAAGAGCGGTCAAGCAGGCTTGGGCGAGTGGTCAGACTGCCTGCGACCGGAAATGTCCGCCGGGGTACACGCGTCACTTCTGGCAACTTTATTGTATGAAAACTTTTGCCGATCGCCACCAAACTCGACACAGGTCTTCCTAAGACTGTGACACGTTGAAGGAGGGGTTGTTTTTTGAAATCGACCGAGGATAGGCTGACGTGCAGCCACATGCACACACATGAAATGAGAAAATCCTACAGATGACAGCCAAAACTGGCTCTGATGATGTTATGAATATGAATATGATTCCTATTATCTGTATTTGGATGTATTGAATCATATGAGTGATAAAGAAAGTGAAATATATAGTTATATAGTGTATAAAAGTACAATGTAAGAGCTGCAACAGCTGGTTCGAAAATGATGACCTCGCCTGACCGCTTTGTACTAAAACCTCTTATTATTCACTTTATTCCACTTTATTCGACTTTAACCTTTTTTTAATAACTACTGATCAGTTATGCTATGACTTGGGAAAGTTTTAGGGAGCTAGCTGCATTATTTCAATAACCTTTTATCAATGAAAGTGCATTGTTTTCCAGGCGAAGCTGAATATTTTCAATTTCAGCTGTGTAATGTCTTATTTAACTATATTAACCAGTAACATATACAAAATATTTACACAATTCAACACATCTCACAAGTGTTACCAGTATTCTAGCATCAAAATTATTAAAATAGACCTTGTAGTTAGAGCTGAGGACTCTCTTGCGTATGGGTATGCAATTTTCGCGCAGAGGGCTAAAAATAGGGCTAGGGGGCTGTAGTCATCAGAAGGTTAAGGAAAGGACCCTAAGAGAAATAAAAGGTTTGTCTTTACCCTTTCCTGTTTGTTACTGTTGTTCAGCCCCGTTCTAGGAGACGTTCTTTGTGAAGCTGGTAGCATAGAGTCACAGCGGCCACAGGAACACCACCAGTCTCCTCCTCATCACAACCTCATAGCAGCTGCTTCATCCTCCTCTGTCTGTTGCTTCTCTACATACTCTGGTCATTGAGTTCAAAGACCTCTTAGACTTTGTCCAAATCATCTCAGTATGTAGCCATGTGCAATGTCTCTACACAACACAACAAACTCTGAAACATCAGCACTCGCAGTGTTTTCACAGCAAGACTCTTTCCATGATTATAGTCAGACACTTATAATATCAATCAGCACACATAACACTTACGGTGCCAGCCCATCCCAATAGGGTTACATTACAGCCTTGGTCCATAGACAGATGGATGAGTGCTCAGTGCAGCTCCACTGAAGCCAGACCATGGAGTGCTTCAAATGTAAGGAGTAAAACCCTAAAATGTATTCTAAAATCAAATGGAAGCTATTTCAATGACTCTAGATGGAGGTTATGTGATCTATTTGTTGTTCCAGTGACCAGTTTGGCTTAACGCATGAGAGGAAGTTAAAGAGAGAGCTACAGGAACCAGTCCTTGATTAATTCAGCATGAGGAACTCTCTACTAGTCAGTCAATGATAAAATGATCTGATTTTGGGAACAATAACAAGCTGATGATTACAAGTGTGAACTACCTTATTAACATTAAGATCACAAGTTATATTACAGTAAGATAGACAGAAGATAATTCCTACATGTCTGCCTCTAGGCTTCACAGAGGTTATCAAATGTATCACTGAATTCTGATGTGTTTGATGACCCTCACAAGATTATTTGATTATTTTTCTTCATTGAGTTGGAGGAAGTTTTAGATGTCAGTCCATCCCTCTAATGGGACTTTAGGGCCATATAAAGTTGTGCATCATCGGTAAAGCAATAAAAAGAACTAGATGAGGTAAAAAGGGAAACTCTAAACTGTCTGATACTATGAACTGCCCTTATTGTTTTCCCCTCCCTATTTTATTTTCCTGAAGATTGTCTGCTTTCTCCACTTCTGCCATTGACCTCTCATTGTGTTCTCCTAATGATGACGCATATATTTCTACGTTTAGGGGTCACATGATCAGAGCTGTGTCTCTCAGATCTCAGCCAACGAGGTGGAACAGTTGCTGAGAAGCGCCACAATGCATCGCCAAGTAAACCACCAGAACTGCCACCCTAATCACAGCAGAAGGGAAGAGCATTGCTTTTACAACCACCAAGGTGAGAGCGACGGAGCGGAGGGGTTCCACCTCAGGAACCAGCGAGGGCATTATGGGAGCCATCTCCTCACAAACACCGTACCGGAGAAAGACTTTAACGGGCAGAGAAAACCTGGGCTAGAGTATGGCTATGGTCACCAGGAAAGTAGTTACAGACGGCACGAAGAGAGAAATAACCAAAGCAACCTGAGGGAAGGTCATCGCCTTGGAAACCACAAGAGGGTGGGACATCCCTCTGGCAACCAGAAAGACCGTCACTACAGTTCGTACCAGGTGAGAAACTGTCACAGTGTTCAGGAAGATCGGCCTGCTTACCACCACACCAGCAGCATCATCCGAAGCAATAGTGTGATAAATGGAGGCAGAGCCAATGATTACCCTCCTCGCAGATCACATGACCAGGAATCAGAGTCTGCCTGCCAGGCGGAGCTCTGCTACACTCCAGCCAACTATATTCCTCTTAGGGATTACATCAGCGTGGACCAAGAAGAACTTTATTGCTACAGCCCACCATCCAATCCCAGCCACGATGGCAGACCACCCGCTGCCCTGTACAGTGGCCCCGCCCATTCTGACAGAGTGCCCTCCCCCCTCTACGGAGACGACATCCCTTACACCATCCTCCACGCCATGGAAACCACTGAGCCAATCACAGCCATCTTCATGGGCTTCCAGACGGCGCAGGATGACAGTGGGCTGGGTCAGGAGTTTGAGGGCTCCCTGAAGGCAGAGCTGGTGATCATCGAGGACAACGAAGACTGCAGCGACGACCACAGTATGAAGGAGAAGAAGCGCCACGATGGCTATCCAACAGGCAGTTCAGCCAATGGACACGTGGGACGTGTGGAGGGAGTTGAAGACAGATGGACGGGGACACGGATGAGACCAGGTATCAGAAAGATCCAGAAAAAACACAAACCCTGCTGTACTGTGTGCTAACAGGACTAACTAATGCATGCCTACTCAATAACCAGCTGTATCAGTCTGCTAACCTAACGACTACCTGCAAACATGTATTTTATAAACTGGGGCTTGAAATGGACGGCAATGCTCGAGCACTCTGAGAACCAGAGCATCATTCCACACATGAATAATTCCTTTGCTTGAT
>NW_027466452.1:237500-287500 GCF_050575085.1 Anarhichas minor | reverse complement strand
GAAAAGATTCTCACTTGGGTTGAGATCAGGTGACTGACTTGGCCATTGAAGGATATTCCATTCCTTTGCCTTGAGAAGCTCTTGTTGTGGTCACAGTATGTTTTAGGTCATAATCCATCTGCACTGTGAGGCTCCGTCCAATCAGTTTTATACCATTAGGCTGAATCTGGGAAGATAGTTTAGCCTTAAACACCTCAGAACTCATCCTGCTGCTTCTATCAGCTGTGACATCATCAATGAACACCAGTGACCCAGTTCCATTGGCAGCCACACATGCCCATCCAAAGCACTGCCTCCACCATGTTAGACAGATGATGTGGTTTGTTTTGGATCATGAGCTGTTCCTTTCCTTCTCCACACTTCTCTCTTCCATCATTCTGGTACAAGTTCTGGTACAAGTTCATCTTGTACCACATTCTGTCCAAAGAATCTTGTTCGCAAACTGGTGTTGGTGAGCTTGCCAGTAAATTCCTTCTTTTTAAGAATGTACCAAACTGTTTATTTGGTCAATCCTAATGTTTCTGCTATCTGACTGATGCTTTAAGTGTTTTTTGAACCTAGCAATGTTCTCCTTCACTTGCATTGACACCTTTTTGGTCCGCATGCTGAGAGGACCAGCTACCAACTGCAAATATAACATTTTGAATCCTGTTGTCAGCATCATTTGTCATGAAATAGTGACAGAACCGACCACATCTGGATTGTGTAAAAATGGCCATAATTCCATAACGGTTCATATAATATTTTACATGACTGCTTCATTTCAAATCCATTGGAGTCGTGTAAAGAGGCAGAATTTGAAAAATTGTGTCACAATCCAAATACTTATGGCCCTGACTGTACATTTTCCAGTTACAGTCCATTAAACTGGGTTTGTTTCATAGGATACATCACTATATAAGATGTGGACCAGGACGTTTGAGAAACAATGGTAAACTCATGCTATTGCCTCGCTGTCAATCTCATATTCATGAAGAAACACAACTGTTTGGTTTTTCCTTTGGTTAAAACGACCTGCTTGTACATCTCACATGTACATTGAGACTAGCATAGTAAGATGGGGGAACAGAAATCAACGGGACTAACACACCCGGTCACAGACAAAGATAGCATCTTAACTGCTGAAGCCTCATTAACTTCAGCTAAACTTTCACAGCGTGAGGACCATTTTGTGCCTCGTCTCTTACATTGTCATGTATTGTACTTTTACAGCCAGTATGAAGAGGGAGAAATTGTAACCAACATGTCTTTCACATTAAATACAGTTTTGTACTAAGATAGATTTGCAGAAATTCAAACCTGGCATCTCCAACTTGATTGCAGAAAATAAAGATACAAGCTGCATCATATGTTTAGACCCAGCTTCAGGTTCAGATCAGTTGTAGTGTATTCCATACTTTAAGACAGTTGTGACATCACACTAATGCTCATAACACAATTAAAATATAGTCATGACCACTCGCTTGGTATTATTTCCACCCTGTCTTTCTAATTTCTGAGTTGATTTGAATGCACCTTTACCAGACAGCCGAGTGGAGTTTATCAGGGAACCCAGTGACTGAGCTTGTTCTGGAGCTATAGAAGCCAAACTAAAGTAAGCTCTGACGAGCTGAAATATGGAGGATGGACTTCTATAATAATGGATTACACATGTACACACAGGAAACAGTCGTCTCCCAAAAAACATCGCAGACTTCCAATTCATTCTGACACAATATATTAGAAACCTTTCACAAATAAAAGCTTTAAGGATTTATAAGCATTGCTCAATTCATAAATATATGCAGCAAAAATACAGTACAAGAAATCTCTTTTTAGGAATCAGGACAGGACATAAAATATGTAAAACTCTTCACTAGACTATATTAGAATATCTGATTCTTTCAGAAGTGCACAAGTTATTTTACTTACAGCAGAGTTGGGACACGTCGTAGCAATAAAACAAACAAAACAAACCTGCTCACACTGCCACACATAATACGTTTGGGCTGCAAATGTGGTGATAACAGCTCATTTTAAAGGCATGTTGAGACTGGATGTGAATATTTGCGTTCATCGTATAATTTTGATATACATTATCAATATATTATTTATTTACCCAAAACAGCTAACGTAAAAACTATACAGACATTAGCTGTAAGCTAGCTAGCAATGAATGCACCGCCCATGTCCCTGTGGTGATATCATTTTTCCTAGGATGGCGCAATCTAACTGCTAATGCCTCAACCGAACCAACCAACCACCCAAAGAAGGCAACGACGACCAGCCAATCAGAGGCAAAGTAGGGCAGGTCATAACTCCGCCCTCCTAGGAAAAAGAAATTGGGGTCCCTGTGGGAGTCAAGTGTCAGGCATCCATATTGGATTTGTTTGTTTTTAAAGCTTTTTTTAATATCCTTGTTTCCATTCACATATTTTGTGCCCATTTAGAAGTGTGCATTTGAAAAGCTGTATTGAAACGGCATATTTAGATAAAAAAAGGTTTTTGCCTTTGTCCAAAAAGAGTTGATGTACTAAATGGATTAAGAAAGCATTTGCAGAGTAAATTCTGACTTAGCGAACATTTAACTGGCATGACTGGTCATCTATTTCTGCTTCCGGCATCTTCTCGGATATTCCCTTAACATGCGAATGCTTGTCATCATGACATCTATCACACTTCTGTCCATCCTGATGATCCTCTGTTGCTCTCACTAAGGTTTCTTCCTTTTTTAAAGGTTGTTTTTCCTGTACCGATGTGAGGGTCCTGGGACAGAGGATGTCGTATGTGTACAGATTGTAAAAATAAGTTTAAAAAAAAATAAGTGGGATTTTGGCAGTGGTGGGCCGTCAGGGCCTGCAAGGCCTTCTCTGCTGGCCTAAACAGAATCACAAAGTTATAGCTATTTTATAATTTAATATTTTTTCTTAAATACACTACATGTATTATAATTTATAAAAATATTTTTCCCGTTATCTTATGTTCTCATTGCACAGCTACTGTCTTCCTCAGTTGCTCTGCTTCCAGTGCAGCTTGTTTTAAGTAGAGCTTTTATCCAATCAGATCTCACCTCTGTGTCTCTAGGTAAGAACAGAGGCAGAGGCCTGCAGACTCACACGTACATCCATGTGCACTTTAAGTGAATGGGGACGATATTGTTGATTGTCATAGTGTTCAACCAATCAGATCTTTATCAGATGTTGGGCGTATTCTTTGACGTGTCAGAGCCTGCTAGCTGGCCTACAAGTACGTGATTGGTCAGTGGGCTAGCGTGACATGTTGGGCGGTGACAATCCCAATATCTGCTGCCTCTGTCTAGCGGACATTTTCAGCCTCAAACGCATTAAAACGTATTCAAGAAATACAACTGGGGAGGCTCGACTGTCTTCACTGGCGTCCATGAATGGAGAAGGACTTCTTACTGGAACTAAAACACACGGATGTACTGAACAACCGTGAGATTAAACTCTTTGTTAACAAAGAAAGGAGGATGGACTTTGTCTTTAAATAGTGAACAGCAGCTCTGGTAAGTTAACTGCTTTTGTTTTTACATCTGCAGCAGCTTTAATATGCTTGTTTATATATTATTATTTGGACAACTTGTTTTTATGAAGATGGAGTTTTGTTTTGTTTTATATGTGATGGGAACTATTGTTATGTCCAATGTTGCTCTGGGGACACATTTAGTCGGTGCCAGTGTTGCCAACTTGGCGACTCTCTCGCTAAATCTGGCGACTTTCCAAACCCTCATGGAGACTTTTTTTGTCTAAAGCTACTAGTGACAAATCTAGCAACTTGTTCTGGTGTTGTTGGAGACTTTTGTGACGCTAAAGCACGTACGTTCTGCACTCTCGTGAACAAGCAGCGGGAGCTGCCGTGAGCCCCTCCGCCGCCCCAAAGTACACACAGGCGCAGCAGTCCCAGCTGCAGTCAGAGCAGAGAGGAGACGCACTCTATCTATAGGTGGTGGCTTCATTTTGACACGAAACAAATAATAACCGTAGCTGTGTTTCAGCTGCAGGACAGCAGTGAAGGCCCAGGTATAAAATGCAAGGCCCGCCAATGGATTTTGGGCTATACAAAATAAATTGAATGGTCTTTGTTTCCAAACTGCATAAAACATGGCCAATAGTAGCTAACATGAAAGAATAAATTCAAAGTTGGCCAACAGAAACAAATTCCTGAAGACCTCTCTCCATTTCCCTGTCAAGGGTTCACAACCTCCACTTCTTCTACGCTGTTTACTGGCAGATTGCAGCCATGCAAGTCTATAGCGCCAACTTCTGACCACACTACGCTGAAGCTGAGTTCCTTCGCTCCAAACCAGTTCATAGAAACCCACCTAATTCCGCAATTCTTTTTTTGCAACATTTTAAAGGTTTGCTTAAAATTCGCTGGACGATTGAATGGAAACCCGGGTACTTTAGCCTTCCTGTCACCAGCTGATTCGTGATATTTCTGCTGCAACATCAGAACCTGTATTCATATGGTTCTTCAAAAGCAAACGGGCAAACAGAGCTAAGCAAAACTAATATTACAATAGGTAGCTATTAGTGCTGGGCAACGATTAAAATATTTAATCGCGATTAATCGCATGGATTTTTGTTATGGCAAAGTTCAATAACGAATTCAAAAGTAGTGTATTGCGCACTTTTATTTTAAAAGTACTGCTATATGAACAAAAGGGCAATACCATTTGGTTCACGAGATGCAGGTAGCATGTTTTATACTTAATGTGAATATAATTCATACTTTGTTGGCATCTTATTCTGAAAACCGGATGTTCGTCTGAAGAAACCGGATGTTGTCTCACGTTAATCTTTCCGCTAACTTTCAAAGTCCTTCGCTCGCTCCCGATCTGTGCCGTTTAAATGCGTTTACCGTGAATGTCAGCATATAGGTGCACTAACATGTAAGTGTCTGCTGAGTTGACCACGGAGATCTGAGTGTCTGCTGACTTTACCGCAGCGATGTCCAGTAGTCTCCAGGGAGAGCAACAGCTGGTGCAGCTTCTCTCTTTATTTCTGCCCCCCCCGCTCGACCAGAAGCGGAAGTCGCCTTTTCTCTACGGCAACCCTGAAGGGACATCATATCTCCAATACAAAACGATAAACATGAGACAGTCTGTTACAATAATAATAAATTAAAAACACTTACCTGTTTTTTTTTGTTGTTGTTTTTTAATTATTATTATTATTATTTTTTTCCCATCTCAAAAGGCTTAAGGACATACACACACACGTTCACAAACACACACACACACACACAACTGACTATAGGATGTTTGCTGGCTTTTATCCCACTGTTCTTGTCATCCTCTTGTTGTTATGTCTATGTATTGTCTCTTGTCTTTCAATAAAAAAAATTAAAAAAAATTAGAATAAATTTTAAAAATGCGTTAACGGCGATAAAATAATTGTCGGCGTTAATTAATGAATGCGTTAACGCTAAATTAACGCGTTAACTTGCCCAGCACTAGTAGCTATCTAATAAAAGGTTTCATTATTTTAAAAATGAGTTCAGGTTCAATTTGTAAGCTAATATTGAACATCAAACATGTCCATGTCATGATCCATATGCCATGCTGATGTAGGAGTAAAGAAAACTAGCATGGCTTGCAACTTTGAGGGTACAATATCCTGAAAAAAGACTGTATGCATGCGCCCCGTTCTGGGTTCCAACCAACCTCTTCCAAAGAAGAGGCAGAAGCTACAGTCTGTGCGACAGTGACAAATGGCTGACACCTGGAACATCCAAACTCTTTTGATCGATGGCTCTTTATAACATTTCACTGACGCCCGGGCCACACTCCCTTGTTTTTTATTTGGGCGCCCGTATTAACAGGTCCGAGCAAACACACTGCCTGTGTGAGCAGCGCTTGTGCTGTATGGGATTGGTGTGCGTGGCCGCCATACGAGGGTTTGAGCTAGCACAAAGATCAAATGTTGTGAGTATATTGAGGTACACTGCATCATTTCTCTTTATTAATGGACCAAATGTTTCATGTTCTTAGTTTCAGAGTTAACTGTGTGGTATTCTTTGTTTTATTTTATTTTAGTACTAACAGAAGAGTTACCACTGCAGTTATTTATGCATTGACAGCATGCACTAGATTGATGCACTGAGCTATAGTCTCAAGGCACCTTAAGTTAGTTTAGGATTTAATCAGATTGGTTGATGCACTGTACAGGTTAGTGACCAGGATGTGTAAGATGTTTTGAAGGGAGAATTTGTGTTTACAGTGTAACTTTAAATATGCAGGGAAATCTTTGTTAAATCTAACATAACTTTAACATCCCAAATTACTTTGCCTCATTTTTCTGCCTGCCACGCAGTTCACAGCAAAGGTAGGCTGCAAAAATGATCTTTTCATACCAGCAACAGCACAACAGCTTCAATGTCGTTATCATTAGAACATGTCGCAGACAGAAAAAGTTCATATTTATTTTTAACTCGACATGTCCTGTTTATGTTTCAAAATGAAAGCCCTCAGGGATCTTTCTGGAACAGCGTCCCTTCACTTAGGCTTTTATTCTTAAATATTTGCAGGGCAGTGCCTTGCATGGCTCCATAAATGAATAGAGTGCCGGCTCTTAATTATGGATTGTTATTATTATTGAAAATGAGCACACGCTTCTTAACTTCTGAAACAAATATAAATGAAATTGTAATGGAATGCAATGAAACCTTCTGGCCATTATGAATGGCAAACTTTCCGTAGAAAGAAGGCCTGGCAGCAGCATCAACGCTGTCTGTGTGGACGCCAAACGCGTGACACACACAGCGGCTCTGCGCTGCACATACAGGCAGTGTGGCCCCGGCTTAAGGCAGAGAATTTTAAAGTCTGGGTTTATAATACTATGACTTGTCATTTGAAAAGATCACGACATGCTAAATAATTTTTGCATGTAACTTGTCAAGTCTCTGCATAGCTACAATATCTTAAAATAAAGGCTGTATGCTGTTAGTCACGTGAAAATATAGAGACTAAATCAATATCTAAAATTAAAAAGCGACTGCACAGAAAAGTTTAAAATCACTGCATTACAGTCGGTCATAAAAATCAAAAAATATCTACATTTGTACGAGTACCATAATTCATAAACATCTATAAACAGTCCTCTCACAGGGCATCCCACAGACAACACATTTGTGACCCATTGGTTCAAACCCAAAGTTTTGACAAACATTGCAGTACACTGTGTGACTTTTCTGGACAGCAGTAGGAAGTAACAGAGGCGTAAGATGTCATTTTGGCTTTTAAATGGCTGACAGCTGAGCGTTGTTGGTTACTCCTTCTTCTGATTGGCTAATAGGGAGGCCTCCCATCGCTGCGCCATGGCGTTCTGTCGTTTTGGCATCGAAGAGAGGGATGAGGGGAACTGGAGGGAGGGGGACATTCAGCTGAACCACTGGAGCCAAGATGGGTGGATGGATGGAAATGGTTGGATGGATTATGGGATGGATGGATGATGGATGGATGGATTATGGGATGGATGGATGGATGATGGTTGGATGGATTATGGGATGGATGGATGGATGGATTATGGGATGGATGGATGGATGATGGATGGATGGATGATGGGTGAATGGATTATGGGATGGATGGATGATGGATGGATTATGGGATGGATGGATGGATGATGGTTGGATGGATTATGGGATGGATGGATGGATGGATGGATGATGATGGATGGATGGATGATGGTTGGATGGATTATGGGATGGATGGATGATGGATGGATGGATGATGGTTGGATGGATTATGGGATGGATGGATGATGGGATGGTTGGATGGATTATGGGATGGATGGATGATGGTTGGATGGATTATGGGATGGATGGATGATGGATGGATGGATTATGGGATGGATGGATGATGGTTGGATGGATTATGGGATGGATGGATTATGGGATGGATGGATGATGGTTGGATGGATTATGGGATGGATGGATGATGGGATGGTTGGATGGATTATGGGATGGATGGATGATGGTTGGATGGATTATGGGATGGATGGATGATGGATGGATGGATTATGGGATGGATGGATGATGGTTGGATGGATTATGGGATGGATGGATTATGGGATGGATGGATGATGGTTGGATGGATTATGGGATGGATGGATGATGGATGGATGGATTATGGGATGGATGGATGATGGTTGGATGGATGGATGGAAAAATAAACAAAGGACGGAATGGTTGGAGGAATTATTACACATGAATGCAAGAGTGATGGCGAATAATGAATATATTTGCTAAATTGTGAACTAATAAATGTAATAATTAATCAGTCCAATTGATTCAATAAATCAGAAAGTTCAGAATTAATAAACAAAACAAATGAATGAATGAGTAAAGGAAGAAATAAATTACCCAAAATAGAAATTGCAAAAGAACAAATTTAACAATGAAAATATGATTTTCATGCCATGTACTGATACATGAAGCAATCCGACACAGTGGACTACGCTCAGCTGCTGTGTGAGAGTAAACATCACAAATAGTGCATCAGGGAGGACATGACATGTTTGAGTAAATATAACTGTCATGGAATAAAATCTTATGTTAAGTCAAATGTTTGCTCATTGGTAAGCTGTATATGTCCTATAAAGTACTGTGTATGTACTGTGTACTGTATCAGTCATTTCCATCACCAATACTTCTATGAAATCAAAAGATGAATACTGAGCATTCTAGCAGCTAAAGAACCACATGTGTTTTCAGGAGGAGAGAGCCGAAACACAACTCCAAATGAATGCTATTATGTCTCTACTTCTACTGGATCTGTAACGAGACAACTGCTTCAGATTTAAAGTTGTCGTCAACATGTCAATGTTGTGTTGTCAGCTTATTGTGCCCCCCACGCGGGACACAAGATGTCATTTCATGCAGCTTTCAGGGTGTTCAACATACTCGTTAGTGGGTTTGGGGGCAGTATCTATTTCTTCATACCTATACACCTTCCTGACATTTTAGCGGCTTCTACGGTTCTATAAAATATAAAAGCTGAGCAGGCGATAGAAGTCATTGTAGCATTGACACGATGGGTCAAGTCCAGTGTTTGTTTGATCCACCTCAACCTGACTTCTGCGGACTATGATTTGAAATCTATTTGTAATAAGTCAAAAACAAATGTAATCTGGGAGAAATTATGTTTACCTTGAAATGTAATTGACAACGCAGTTTTGTTGCATGGGAACATATTTTTAGGAGAGCAGGCTGGACTATGTCTAGCTAGCCTGCAATGCTGTGTGTCTAACATGTATTAGCCTACTTAGAAAAGCCGAGCTGGGTTTAAATAGGAAATCTACAAAACCAGCCTGAAAGTGAGGAAAATCTGAAACCAATGCATGACAGTGTTGGAAGCAGAGCCGTACAGTTGTCGGACCCTGGTCGGAGCTAGCCGATGCTACGCTATGATTGGCCAGTCTGCATTCTTGGGGCGGGACCTAACTAAGGGTCATTGTTTGGAATCTTGCCCAGTAAATCTTGACTGATGAATACATCATGTCTTCTTCTGTGATGTCAGAGGTGACATACTACTGATGAGAAGATAACCAAGTATTTCTACTTGGTCTCCAGATAGATAGACAGATACTGTGCATAGTTTGTGTGTGTGTGTGTGTGTGTGTGTGTTATATATATACTACAATTGGCTGCTTCTCACCTCTTCGAAGACCTGTTCGAGGTTTAGGACTTGGTTTTAAGGTTCAGGTTAGAATTAGGTCTAGTTTGGGTTAGGGTTGGGGTCAGGCATTTAGTTGTGATGGTTAAGGTTAGGGTAGGGGGCTGGGGAATGTATTATTCCAATGAGGGTCCACACAAAGATCGTACAGGACGTGTGTGTGCGTGCATGTGTGTGTGTGTAAGCAAACCTTGTGGTCACAAGACATGCTGGATCGTTCCATTTTGCGGGTCCTGGAGGGGGATGAAGGAGAGGACACACATCTGTCTAGAACCTCTGGCACTGGAATAAAAACAAAGGAAACAAAAAGACAATTCAATCTCAAAAAAATAATTATCTTATTATATTATAATTACATAACATTACCATTGCAGGCTGAAAGCAGGTTTTTTGAATGTATTTTTCATCCTACACATTCAGTACAGAGTATTGACTCGTGTTCTGTTCAGCAATGGACTAAGAACGGTGAAAACACTCGTCTAATTAATCCTGACACTATTTTGAATCCCCAACTAAATCCCCCCAATTTTTTGAATTCAGGCAATCAATAAATGATGTGCAGGAGAGCAGCGGTTTGGTTTGATTGGTGCTCAGTCGAACTGTTTGACCTCTCTGCACCACAACGAAACAGATTCCTGATACTTGGATAAGTGGCCATGATTCGTATATGTACCGTTGAAACTGATGTCGCTCAGGCCCGGAGACACCAGCACAGTGTCGTACCTCTCTCTCCCTCTCCTCCACTCCTCCTCCCTCCCCATCCTCCACATCTCCTCCCGCTGCCTCCTCCACTCCTCCTCCCTCTGCCTCACCATGCGGATCTCTTGCTCCACCAGCGATTGGCTGCTGAGGGAGCGTAGCTTAAAGAACGGATTGGACAAGAAGGTGCTCTCCTGCATTTCCGTGGACACGGGGGCGGGGCTTAGACAGAATTCGGAAGCGCTGCGAATGATGAGGTTGGAGGTTTCCACGACGATGACGTTGGCGGAAGTCACAGCATCCTGGCTAATCGGCCAATTGGAGAGGCTCCCGATTGCGGTAGATAGTAAGCGGTTCCTGGAGGCGGAGCTGGAGCAGTCGGGCTCCAAGATAATGACATTATTGGCCGTCATTTCATGGTAGACAGAACGGGGAAGGGAAGAGGAGCATGAAGGGGATGGGGAGATGGACAAGGTGGGGGTGCGGCAGGCTGGAGGTCTGGGTGGAGATCGTCCTGTCTGAGAGGTGGAGGGTCTGCACACAGAACAAAAGAAACAGAACAATCAGTCTGAAACAAGTTCATTTTGGCTATTTTGCCTTGGAATATAGGTGATTCTGCACAAAACTTTTGTTGGTGTCACGATCAGGCTGTGTCTTGCCTTGTGTGTTCTGTGTGTCTTTGTGTAGCTTCACCCTCCTCACTCTACCTGTCAGTCACTCCCTCCTCATCAGCACAACTCCCCTCACCTGTTCAAGCCACTTTATAAACCCCTGCCTCTCAGTCACTCACTGCCAGGTCATTGTTTGTGTTCTACCTGCCCGTTTGTGCTCGTCCTGTTCCCGGTTTCCCGTCTGCCTGCCCTGCCTCGTTTCCCGCTGGATTTTCCCCTTCGTCTCTTGTCTTGTGCTTGGACTCCCTGTTGTGTTGGTAACTATTCCTGTTTGTGTTGAATAAAACGCCCGCTTCATGCTACTCTGCCTGGTCTGCGTTTGAGTCCTCCATCATGCCCCGTGACAGTTGAACTTTTAATGCAATATTGCATCTCCACATTTTTTTATCTTTTTACGTTAATGTGATAAATGATGATTAGGTTTTGCCCAAAGTGCCAAAACAGAGAATTATCACCAACTCAGCAGTTCTCCTCAGCTCTGCGGTGAAGCCTTTCTTCGCTCATTGTTTTGGTTTTGCTGCCTACACACTCGCTCTCAAACTGCTTTCAACAGTCAGCTGTTGACAGAAACAAAGCTCTAATGAACCCTCAGTAAATAACCTTCCCAGCAGCACACAGCAGAGACATTTGATGACAGCTGGTGAACAAATGCCACATTTCCACTGCTTGGTACGGCTCGACTAGTAAGTGGTACCTGGTGCATTTTTTGGTACTTGTTCCAAACGAGCTGAGCCGGTACTAGAAGGTGGAGTTAAAACACAGCAACAGTGATTGGTCAGAGATAATACGCACAAACGTTATTTTCAAAATAGCCAAGCTACTATCAATAGTGTGCGAATTACACTCGGCCGAGATCTTTACAAATGGCAGGCCGTGGTCAAATGACAAACAAAAAGCTCGTTCTCTGTTCGGTTACTGATGAAAGGATCCAGCAAGAGAACACACTGTTTCTGTCACATTGATATCACAGCAGTTTCAGTTTGAGAAGGCACCGTCCACAGGTACTCAAACTGAGCCGAGCCGTACCGTGCAGTGGGAATTCAGAGATGGTGGCACATTTAGCAGAAAACCACTCCAACCGTCTCCTCCTCTCAACCTGTTCCAACCTCACGTTCAAGGATTCAAGGATCATTTATTGTCATTCTGCAACACAGGGACATTCAGTTGTAAACCCCCCCCCCCCCTGATACTAACCCACTCTATAATGCTCTGCAATGCCACATTATTAAAGTGTAGCAAAAAGGAAAACAGCACTTTATTTTCCCTGTTAATAATAATAATGTTCTGTTACCTGGGTATAGTGAGGCCCTGTGTAATCACCCCCCTCTCTCTGCGGTGCCGCTCCTCCCTCTCCAGAGTCAGTCGGATCTCTCTCTCCACTGCACTCTCTGGCTCCTCCAGCGGGCTGCGGTAGGACAAGTCATCCAGGCCTGAGTCCTCTGAACTGGGGGACAGGGTGGAGGACAGGGTGGGCTCCCTGGGCACTGGTGGATGGATCTCCCTTTGAGAGGACAGGAGGAAACCCAGCTTAAGTTAAGATGAACTAAAGCTACAGAGTTGTGTTTCCATTGAAAATTCTAAATTCCCCTGTAAACACAGCCATTCAAGCTGTTGTTGACTTTGAAGTTAAATTAAAAAAAACATTTCTCCACTTGGCCTGACAGCACCTCATTGATATTGTGTATGAACGTATTCCAGCTCTTCAATGATATCAAGCCATATGATCAAATAGTCAAACTAAATACCAATACCATGGGCAGGTTTGTGGGTGCTGAAGGAGCACCGCGGTAAATTCACCCCAACTACAGATTCCAAATGAAAACATGTATAAGATCATATGTGGCCTGAAAGAAATGTGATTACAGATGTGTGACTGTCCACCAAGATGAAACCAACATGATGCAAATAAGAGAGCTCTTCTCAAGATGAAGGGAAAACATCTCAACATCTTCAGTTTCATTTAATTCAATTCATAGTTTTTGTCTGTATTTATTTGTATTTGTCTTTGGCTGTAAATTGAATAGTTGTTTTACTTTATACTGTATTAACGGTGTAACATGTATGTTTGTATATTCTAGTAACAACATGTAGCATTGCTCCATTCACACGACACACTAGTTATCAAGGCAGCTGAATATACATGAAGGACACACTTTCACATCTCTACCTCCTGTTCAAGCGCATTTAAGACTCGTGAATCTCAAAGTGAACAATGCAATGGAACAATAAAGTGAACAATGGAACAGGAACAAAAGTTCTATTTGAGAAGAAACCACATCTCTATATCAATCCCTACTCCGCTTCAGTAGTTTCAGTCTGGACAGAGGAGCACACACACACTCACACACACACTCACACACACACCTACACACACACTTACACACACAAAAGAACAGAAATACAGAGTCAGTAAGCAAAAACAATATGATTCTATTCAGATAGACAAGACTTTTACAAACAGATTGGACTAATTCTTAGTCAGGGATTCCCCAAGTATTCAAAATATGTCTTTCCTCCGTTTACAGTGTCAACAGGTCAGCTGGACACTTTCACGCTGTGTGCTTATTTTGTCTGATAAATGAGGTATAGATAAGATAAAGTATAAAATAATAAGTGCTGTTTGGGCTCTACAGTAAGTAGAAGATGACATAATAGAGAATGTGTACTCAGTGTTATAGACCCTGTCACTCAGTGGGACAATCTGGATTTGGGGGCAGGAGACCTGTAAGAATGACTCACGATGGCCTCGGGGTTGTTTCAACTCATCAATGTTCTTTTGGCCAATAAAAATCTCAGACAATAGTGAACAATGCGCATCATAATTTCCTAAAGCCCAATCAGATATCCTCAAAAGTTATTGTTTTTTCTGAGCAATAGTCGACAACCCAAAGATATTCAGTTTACTATCACACAAGGTTCAGAGAAGCAGCCCGTCCTCACATCTAAGAAGCTGCAACCAGAGAACTTCATGGTTTAGCTTGAAAAATGACTTACAATAAATCAATTGAAATGAAATCCATTGCTAAGACAAAGAAAGTGATTCGTCTCAATTAAAAGATATAAATAAAAGATATATAAATACACAATTTGTATTATATACTGAGCTGTTTCATTTAAATCAGTTTTGTCTTTTTATGAATTGAATTTTTCAACTAGTGTCAGAAGGAAACATACTGTCTGATAAAGCTCCATCCAAACAGGACAAGTGAACTGTTGGTAACTCCCATGCTTCCTACCTGTGTTTGAGTCGGGGGCTGCGAGTGGGGGGGTACAGTGAAGTGTGGGTGCCCTGGAAGCTCCCCTGAGCTCTGAGCCCTGGTTTGGGGATTGGCTGACCTTTGACCTCCTCCTCCATCTTCCTCCACTGCTGGCGGGCTAACAGAAAGTCCACATGCTCAGTGGAGACATGTTCACTGTGGGTCTCTTCTTGCACACAGAAATCTACAGGAGCCTGATAGAAAAGACCAGGATCACAATCAGATGATTAAACAAGTCTCAGAACAGACCCACCACAGAAAACCATTTTAATATTCATACAGTATTACTAATAAACAGAGACTGACATATTTAACAGAAGTGCTACAATATATAGACCTTCAGAGGAAGAGGGAGAATATGAAAATATAACTCAAGTATTGGAGGATTCACATATTCTGATGTCTGTATAGTAACATCATCAGGTCCATTATCAGAATTTTGCCATGAATTACCTACAGTGGCCCACAGGGGGCAACAACTCTCAACACAAGTCAAACACAAGTCATTGGACTGATCAGGATTTTGTATTGGCAGTGAGGGGCATTGCTGTCTCCATAGGGGACGGGTTACATGCTGTCTAACAAAAGTCTTTCATCCACCCATCTCCGGCTATGACACAGGTTGGTGTCACTGCATCCAGCTGTTGTTTGATAACCACCTCATCTTTTTAATTGACCTCTATATCTACGGATTAAGCAGACACAACATACCACATGTTAATAAGCGAGCTTTACTGACTGTCACTTTGAACTGACCCAGACGAGCTATTTCCCCTGCTGCCGGTCTTGGTGCTAAGCTAAATTCCTCAAGCCTCTTGTTGTATACTCCTGCGTAACTTAAATATATATAAAATATATAAATATTTTCTAATTTAATTAAGAACTTAAGTGCAAAATTAACAGTTTTAGAGCTAAATTATATAGAGAAAAAAGTAAATATTTCCAGCTATACACTGATTGTAAAATTGTAAAACTGACTGATACATTTTCATATCCACTTATCGCCCAGCCCAACATACAGGTCACACTACTATACCTTTTCTTTACTGGACCTGCACTGAACGTAGTAGACACTTTGCTAAGCCCCGCCCCCTGCTGCTACTCTGTCACGTTTTCGGAGCTACTGCCCCCATTAGAACCCCATGCAAGGTACATGGACCGGCTGAGCCGGAGATCGAACTGCCGATCATCTGATGGAAGGACGACCCTGCTCTACCACTGAGCCAAGATGAACAGGAAATTAACTTTTTGGGCTCAAAGTTACATAAAAAGAGGTAAAGTCCTACCTTTCTGTTAGGGTCTGTGGAGCTGGCTGTGGAGCTGACAGAAGGTGAGCGCAGGAATAGATCTCTCCTCGACATCATCTGCTCTTCATCATCACCATCCCTGCCTCCCCTCCTCTCCTCCTCCTCTCCTTGCTTCTCTTTTTCACTCTCTACTTCTGCCTCATCCTCTTCTTCCCCTCTCTCCTTATTGCATCCTCCTCTATCCTCTTCCTTGCTCTCTCCATCACAGACGCTATCGTGAATTCCTCCTCCTGCATCTTCCTGGTTGGTGACATCACAGCGCGCGAAGCTAGCCCATTGGTCGTCACCTGCGTCGCTGTCCGAGTACACGATAGCCAGCTCAGCTTGGAGGCAGTCGCTGAGGTGACTGTCACTAAGGTCATCTCTGTTGCCACGGTCGTGACCCCAGGCCTCATGCAACATGGCGTCTATAGGCTGCTCTGGAGGATCTGAGGTGACAATCAGGGGCTCTGATGATGTCGGACACACCGGGCTGCAAGAGATGAAGAAGAGCTCTGACAGAGCATCATCTCTCATCTTTCCCACTGTCTCTCCTCTGCATTCATCCTCTTCATTTTTGTCTCCTCTTCCTCCTTCTTCCCTCTCTGTATCTCCATTCCCTTCCTCCTTTCCTTCTGTTTCCCCTCTTCCTCCATCTTCTACCTCCTCTCCTCCTCTCTCTCTGTCTTGTCCTCCTTCACTTTCACCTCCTTTGTCATCTCCCTTTCGCTCTCCTATTGCAAAAACCAGATAGTCGCACTCATCTGCATCTCTTATTACATTTTCTTTTTCTGCAGCCTCTTCTTCCTCCTTCTCGTCCCCGACTGGCTGCTTCAGCCCATGGACCTCTGGGTAATGGAGCTCCTCTACTTCCTGGCTGCCCCAGATAACCAAGTTTTCACTCTCCGTTTCTGTTAGCGGTGGCGATGAGCTGATCTCCATGGTAACTGGATCTGTTGGCTGTATAGGACTGGGAGAGTCGTTGACAGGGTTATTGTTGCCGGAGCTACCGTTGTCGGGGTTACCATCCGTTAGCTCAGCTGTTGTCCTCCTGAGCCCAGCTGTTGCTCTCTGTGGACACACATACTTCATTATAAGCTGGTCAATTGATTGTAGCCTGAATACTAATACATTCTTAACGTGTTATGGTTATTCATACAATAATGTATGGAAGTCCATTCCCACCAGAAAAGATTTTTCAGGAATGACCAAATAAAAAACAGTCATGGTGAGATAAATGAATGAGATACCAACTCACACATTAGGGAGACAAGTGAGAATGATAAGACGCTAGTATTAGTATTAAGACAAACGTTTTATTACAAAATGATTCAATTGTGACTTTTGAAGTATTATCAAGGCTGGGCGGTATGCCCTAACATTGATATCACGGTATGATTTTGAGGCACGGACGGTAATGGTATATATCACTGTGTATTCATTTTTCCAATATAAATGCTGCTGAAAGGGTCGAGCACTGGTACGCCAACTGCATGGCATCATTTCCACAACGTTATCTTTTTCTTTTGTTTTTGTCACCTATAATGGTTATTTACTGAAAATACGCAATTCAAATAAATAGAAATAAAGGATCGTATTTTTATTTAGATACTTGCTTTGATCAAAAGACATCTTGGCATTAGTAGCTTTAATAATGTATTATACTGTGCACTCTCTATACCTTTTATACCTTCCACCCATACTTATTATTAATATTACTATCTTATAATCGTGACTTTAAAAATCATAATTTCCACTTTGAATCACAGAATTTTGACTAGTTACCTTGCAATTTTGTCGGGGCTGGATCTGAATATTCAAATATTTGACTATTTAAATATTTATTCATTGGGTAGGTATTCGGTTTTCAACTTTGGATGTTCTTTTTTTGTTTTTCATATGCAAAAAATTTGCAAAAATGTCACAAGCTGTAATTACGTAACGAAAAGAGAAACATGCATAAAACACACCAAGCCAGGGTTTCCAGAGAGAGAGAGAGAGAGAGAGAGAGAGAGACAGACAGAGACAGCGAGAGATTCAATTTCATTTACAGTTTTACTGTTTATTAAAAAAACTCAAATCATAAGTTCAGAACCAGAGCACCGTCTCTGACTGAACACAGAACATCGTTCAGAGCCCAAATGTTCACAAAGAGTTCAGTTTTTTTTTGTCAGTCTGTAGAAGCCAAACTCTACCCTGAGCCGAGCAGCCAGCAGCCCCGTCAGCATCAAGCTCACGTCCTCTGACCCTTCACCCCTCACACAGTATTTCCTCGTTTTCCAAATTGCTAGTTTGGCCAGTCCTGAAAGGAAATTCATTAGTGTGTGGACAGATTTTTTTTTAGCAGAGTAGTTTGGACCATAGGTAAAAAGACAGAAAGAAAAGTATTCTCCTAAGCCCTGAAACCACGCCTTCAGGCGGCTGAAGAGTCTCACCAGTCTGGAGCACTCAACGAACAGATGGTGGATGGTTTCTGTCTGCGAGCAGAAAGGACAGCTGTCACCAGATACCTGTTTGTAGCTATGGCCCCATGTACAATCCTCCACTGGAGGTCTCCTGTCCGTTTGTCTACAGGGGGTTTGTACAGAGACCGCCAACAGCCCCTTGGGGAGGATCCCCTGCCAAAAAACTCGGTCCACCTCGACACCCTCACTCCTGCCAGAGAGCGCAAGTTAGAGACCTTCACACTGACCTGATACGCTGCTTTCCTCCCCAGAGTCTCAAAGTCCCCCAACTGGGGTGTCTTTAGAGACAGCAGGATGTCCTCCTCATCCTGACACTGTCCCACAGCAGGACAGACAGCCAGGGGTGGGAAGACATACTCACATTCATCGTCCCATTGGTCAGATATTGTACGGTCTCTAACAAACGCTCTGAGGACTTCTGGCAGGGACGCACACACCTCCTCCACCAGCCTGTGCAGCAGCCTGCTGGACCGGATGTTGATCAGCTCCGCTAGTTGAGGGATGGAGGTCTTCATCAGATGACCCAGCTTCACACAGCCGGCCTCTCTCAGTCTGGATCTCAGGCTGATGGACGTCAGGACCTGGGATGTGATGTAGCTGCTTCCAAACAGCGGCTCCTCAAAGAGCCACATCCCTGGTGTCGTCACAGCTCTCCGCTGGACTGTAAAAACCTGCCACGCCTGTAAGACAGACTGGTAGAACGGTGTGGGACCAGTTAAATCCACTGACTGGGGCTGAAGTAGGAACAGGTGTTTGTCATAACCTAAGCGTCCGGCCCTCCTCAGCAGCACACAGGCAGTATCAGTCCATGGCAGGCTGAAGCTGTACAGCAGTCTCTGAGCTGTCTGCAGTCTGAAGGCTGTGATGCGTGATGCGATGTCCACCAGACCCTGCCCTGCCTCCTGGACCGGCAGGTACAGCACCGCAGATCTCAGCCAGTGAAGCCCTGACCAGAAAAAGTCCACAACTGCCCCCTGGATTTCTTTAATCAGGCCCTGTGGTGGAGGTAGGACTACCAGTCTGTGCCAAAGGGTAGAGGCAACCAGGTCATTGACAATTAGGTCCCTCCCCCTGTAAGAGAGCTGATGTAGCAGCCATTTTCATTTAGACAGTCTGGTACACACTCTCTTCATAGCACCCTCCCAGTTCTGTCTTTGAAACTCCTCTGTTCCCAAAAAAACACCGAAAACCTTCAGGCCCTGCCTTCCCCATCTGATGCTTCCTGGTAGCTTTGGTGTTTCTTTGTCTGCCCACTGCCCAACCTGCAAAGCTTCACTTTTCTCCCAGTTTACCTTTGCTGAAGATGCCCTCTCAAACTAATCTAAACTGTTACCTAGGAACTGGATATCCCTCTGGTCTTTGACGAACACATAAATATCATCAGCATATGCTGACACCACCAGCGAGGGCCGCTGAGGCAGCCCAGGTAACATGAGTCCTGATAGACGGGATCTCAACCTGTTCAGAAGAGGCTAAATGGCAATGGAATATAGCTGTCCAGAGATAGGACATCCCTGTCTGATGCCTCTCTGGACCTGAACTGGACAGCTCAGCGCACCCCCCCCCCACACCAGACAAGTAGCTTCCTTGTACATCAAACCCAACAGTGACACAAACCCTTCACCAAAACCAAATGCTCTTAAAGTAGAAAAAAGAAAACCATGATCAACCCTATCAAAAGCCTTCTCCTGATCTAATGATATAACACCAACATCAATATTATACAGTTTACAAAGATCCAACAAGTGTCTCATGAGAAAAATGTTATCCATGATGGATCTGTCCGGTACGCAGTAAAACTGGTCTCTGTGGATTATAGACTCTAGAAAGTTCTTAAGCCGGTTGGCGAGCACCTTGGAAAGAAGTTTATAGTCTGTGCATAACAACGCCACCGGTCTCCAGTTCTTCAGTAAGGACAAATCTCCTTTTTTGGGTAACAGTGATAATACTGCATGCCGACATGTCGTCGGTAACAGGCCTGTCTGTGAACACTCCTGCAGCACCTCCCACAGGTTGGCTCCCAAACACTTCCAGAAGTGTTTATAGAAGTACGCAGGCAGTCCGTCCAGTCCAGGAGCTCTCCCAGCAGCCATCTGACCCACAGCAGCGGTCAGCTCCTCCAGGGAGATGTTGGCGTCCAGGACAGCTCTGTCCTCGGGGCCCAGCTGAGGAAGGTCCTGAAGCAGCTCGTCAACACTCTCTCTGTGGTTGTCCTCCTTCCTGAAGAGGGCGCTGTAGAAGCTTACGGCATGTTGTCTCATTTCAATCGGGTCAGTCGTCATCTTACCCTCAGGAAGGTGGAGACACACCATTTGTTTGGTCCGAGAGACGGACTTCTCCAGATTGAAGAAGTAGGAGGTAGGAGCATCCATGTCCCTAACACTGGTGAACCTTGACCTGACCAAAGCTCCTTTAGCTCGTTCCTGTAGAAAGGAGTTGTTGTTTCTTCTGTTGAAGCCTGTGAGTGTCTGTGCTGGTGTGAGTGAATAGACTCTCCAAATCCTTGATTTAATTTCCTAGATCCTCAATGACCCTTTTGACTATTACTGTGGAGTGACTTGTATATTGTTGAACAAAGACACGTATATGTGCCTTTCCTACATCCCACCACTGACTCAGGGACTCAAAATCGCTCTTCTTTTCTCTCCAGATGCCCCAGAAAGCCTCAAACTTTTCACAGAAATCACTGTCCTGAAGCAACTTAATGCTAAAATGCCAGTAAGAGCTGCATTTGGTGGTTGGTGAGGTGTGAACATCTAAAGTGACGAGGTGATAGTCGGTGAATCCTACTGGGTAAATGTGACTATTCAATAACCGGTTACTAAAACTATGAGATATGTAAACCCTGTCCTGCCTGGCTGCCCTAATGCTCCCATTCAACACCTTCACCCATGTGTACTGTCTAGCCCGGGGATGTTTGACCCGCCATACATCCACCACACCTGACTCTGCAATCACCTGCGATAAGATGGCAGATGACTGTAAATGAGGTTCCTCTCCTGTTCTATCCAATAAGGAATTTATGGTGCAATTCCATTCCCCCCCCCCATCACTACACACTCGTTGTGATCACACTGCTGCAGGACATCTTTGAGTTTGTGGAAGATGTCTGTTCTGTGTGAGCCCTGGTTTGGAGCATAGATGTTGATAAAAACAAAAGTAATGTTTTGTATTGATGCTCTGACCACTAAAGCCCTGCCTGTCACTATCTCTGTGGAGGAGATGATGTTAACATCCAGCCCAGGTGAGAACAGAACGGCTACAGGTTGGTCCCATGAGACAGGACATACTGGCCCTTCCACCACAAACCCCAGTCTACCTCATTATGTGGGTCGCTGTGTGTTTCCTGCAGGAAAACGATGTCTAGTTGTTTCTGTGTGATCATGTCTGCAGTGACCGCCCTATTCTGTCGGTCCCTCCCACCATCAATATTTAAAGAGCCAACCTTCACCTTGTGCATTGAGAAATGAAAAATAGCGGTGATGTAGACAACTAGAAGTAACAGTAACAGAAAGATTAATAAGTGAAACACATTCATCATAGACTCACTTAGAGGTTCTTAACCTTTTGGAACCTTTCCCATCATCTCTCTTCTTTAGCTTCCTGAGATACGTCATGAGCTTCTTTAGACGGAAACGTTTCTTTTCATCTAATGAATCCACATCAACCTCTCTCTGTATTATCAAAACACTTTTAATAAATTTGTCTGCGTCTGGAAAATAGTCTAAAACTTCTACAGATTTTCCAAACGTTTCATCCAGGAAGTTATTAAATTTCCCCCAGCTTGTACAGATCTCCACTGTGAGTCTGTGAGAGTGAGACCGTCAGAGTCGTACTCCATCTCCTCCTCCACAACACAAGCCCCCCCACTCACCTCTGGACCAGCAGCCTGACGTTGGTCAGCTTCAGATGTCGGCCCTTTACTGCTGCCTCCTCCACTTTCCCTCATTCCTTCCTCTGCTCCTGCTGTCAGTGCTTCCTCTGCGTTCCTTTCCTCTACTACTTTCCTTTCTTCTACTTCTTTCCTTTCCTCTGTTACTTTCATTTCCTCTACTACTTTCCTTTCCTGTACTACTTTCCTTTCCTCTATACTTCTTTCCTTTCCTCTACTACTTTCCTTTCCTCTACTACTTTCCTTCCCTCTGTTACTTCCTTTCCCTCTGTTGTGAGACTCAGAACAGCTGAGTCCTCATCAATAATTTTTCCTCCGCCTGAATCAGCTCTCTGTTCCCCGTCCTGACTGTCTGTCTGCCCGCTATGCCCCTCCTCGGCCCCGGTTGGCGGGTCATCGCCCCCCCGCGGAGCAGCGACCTCCGCCGGCTCGTCATTTAGCGGAGCACCGCCGTGATCGAGCTCCTCCGCCGGTACGGCCCCCGTCTCGGGGTTCCCTTTGGCCGGCCCGTGAGGACAAGCGGTCCGCTTGTGTCCCACCTCCCCACACTCAAAGCACCTGATGCTACCTGTGCTAGCGTACACCATGTAGTGTCCCTCCCCGTGTTTCACCCTAAAGGAGACCTCCAGCGTCTGTGAAGGATAGGTAAGGAACATGAACACCTGTCTCCTGAAGGACTGGACATGCTTCAGTTTATCACTCTTACATCCCAGACCCACATTCCTGAAGCTGCTCGCCAGCTTCCCGAAGCGCTGCAGCTCTCGCTCCAACACCTGGTTGGGGATGAACGGGGGAACACCGGAGACGGTGACCCGGGTGGAGGGCACTGCGAGCGGGGAAACCTGCAGATTCAGCGAGACGCCGCTCGATATTAACTCTGCCACAAAACGCTCCTCTTTCAGAAACACCAGCACACCTCTGTTCATCCTGGAGGCATAGCACAGGTTAGCGTGTCCCACACGGTCTCCCACCGCCAGGAGAACCGCCTCTACCGGGACACACGGGTCGGGCTGAACACGAACTCCATGCCTCAAAGACAGGGACGGCGTCTCAGAGGACGCCATCCCCGACAAGAAACACGGTTCTCTGTCCGCCAAAACACACCAAAATACACCGACAACAACCTCAAACCACCACAACTCAATCACACAGTGAATTATGAAGAAAAGTTTGAGAAAAAACACCAAACATTTAGCCAAACTCACCACGCTCTCCACCATAGACAGAGAGAGAGAGAGAGAGTGAGTATGAACTAAGCAACTTCATAGCTGTGAGTACAGTGCAGTGCGTGTACAGCTCAGGATATTTGTCGGTGAATAAATGCTACATAATGCTGAAGACCCAGGCCAAGTTCCTGTGTCCTGCTTTCCACCTTCTGATTGGAGTGAGGGGGTTAGCCATGAAGTTAGCAACAACTTCTGCTCAGGCTCACTCAAGGTGGACTAACCAGACAAGCTATTCTTAGTTTTGTTTTGCTCAGCTCTCATCATTTTAAAAGCATTACTAGTGATTCAACTTTAAACAAAAATGCTATATTGCGTTATTTAAGTGAAAATGTAGTTTGTTTGGAAAATATAAAAAAGTAAAAGGAAACAGCGATGACAGTTATATGAACATATAGATCAAGTCACACATAATAAACACAGAGTGGAGTAGATCGCAGCAGCATCAGCCCCGTTCATGTTTGAGACTCAAGCCTTCTTATTGTTACCATGGTAGCAATGCGTTGGCTGTGAGTGGGTTAGCAGATTATTATGGTCTGTCGTTCCAGGCATGTGCTGGTGACAGGCGAGTGGTGCTGCTATGGTAACACTAAGTATAGCTGCAGAGCTGCTGAAGTCAGTTCTCTTTCACTTAACACATGTCACAAAATCTTCTCTCAAGATAAATCTCATTTCATATCTCGATAACAATATATCACAACGAGGCATGTTGTCTGCTCGGTCAATAAATAAAGGATCTATAAATAATCACACAGTGATGCCTCTGTTTGTATACTCCTGTGTGATTAAATACTTATACTATATTTTTACTAAATATTTTCTAATTATCTGCAAAATTAACACATATAGAGAGAAAAATAAATAAAAAGTCCAGTTATTCACCGACTATGTTTACATCCGTGCACACAAAAACATAGTAATCACATTGAGGAAATAGTTTTATTAATATAATAGTTTGATCAGACTTTCTGACAAAGTTGAATTAGAATGTGCTTGTTATCATCCATTTAGATGAAATAATTGTGTATGACATCATGTCGATATATGATCACGATACGATTCCATTACTCAGCAACAATCCTCAGTCATCTGAATATCTCACATGGCTACTTGAGCTGCATGATATGGTGACATAGAGGTGAGGAGATAGATGTACAGAAGTTCAACAACTAAAATAAGATCATTCCAATATCGCTGTCCATGCTTGCTAACCTAAAAATATGAACAAACACAAGACTTCAAATAAGTGCAGGATGCAGCGCAGCTTCGGGATGAGTAATGCCTCTGCATCAGTGACACACACTCAGTGAGCACTGAGACTCCAGCCATGAATTAAGCTCAATAGGCATTTCCTTCATGTTAACTTCACTACAGCCCATGGCTTCTTCAACTCATTGCTGTTAAATTTGCATTTATAATCTGAGAAAAAAAAGACATCAGAGAGCAGAATCATGATCTGCAAATGGCGAGGATGATGTTTGTCAGTGTTTCTGAAGATGCGATGAGTGCTGATCTCCCTCAGAAATGGCCATGGTTTGGTTATTGTCACACAATTTGTTGTGGCTCGGAAAAGATTACAGTCAGGATTAAAAATAAACCACAACAACGTTCCACAAACCTAGCACAACCTTTCTTTCAACTCCAGATATTAAATATATATGGAAGCCGTTCATACACAGAATTACATTGCCTGTAAAGTGAATCAACTTCCAGCCTCAAACCTCTTGTGCCCCCCCCCCCCCATCAACAGCTGGAGACGCCTCATCATTCAATCAGACACTTCTTCGTTTGTATGTCTGTGTGTGTGTGTGCGTATGTGCGTGTGTGATGGGAGGATTACAGAACAGCTTTACACATCATGTGTCGAAGATGAGGCATAATTAAAGGTATGTTGCCTCATCAGGAAGCATTCAACATTTCACAAATCTTCTACTGTGGTGTTCTATTCACTCACATGTTTTTGTTCTGTGTGGTTTCATTCTCGCCATAATATTCTGTCAGAGGAGCGCTGAGCCAACAGTGTTATATAAGGCAGCATCCAAAAACCGGGCAAAGCACCAAAATCGTGACCGATAAGCGCACGCAGACGCCAAGAAAACTGGGATTTGATCGTAGCTCGAGCTAAACCAAAGCCTCGTGCACACACCTCTGCTACGTGGTGCCAAAATCCTCCCTGAATCTGCACCGCGCGACGAGAAGATAACACACCCCGGGACAAGTGCTGTTGTTGGTTTTAAAAAGATGTTGTGGACGCGTGTCGCTGATTCGGTCATTTACCTACCAACAGCTTCCAGCACAGCAGCCAAAACGAGATCATCTCCAGGCGGCCACGGCGCGCGCATTCCTCTCCACCTCTCCCCAACGGCAGCGCGAGCAGCCAGGCGGCCACCCGGCGGCGCGAGGAGGGACGCATATAACAAGCGGCTGCCGCGCGCGCGTGTGTGTGTGTGTGTGTGTGTGTGTGTGTGTGTGTGTGTGTGCGTTGGAGAGAGGTAGAGGAGAGTGAGGAGAGAGGAGCAGAGAGAGAGGAAGGATGTATCGACCTGGGCCGGTGAATTAGAGCAGAAGAGATACATCAGTATTGGCATACTATTGTTCATCTCTCTCTCTCTCTCTCTCTCTCTCTCTCTCTCTCTCTCTCTCTCTCTCTACTCTATTCCTATCTCTGCCTCTCTCTACATATTTATCAACCCTCTACCGCCTGCTGCATCCGGCTGCCCCCCCCCCCCCCCCCCCCAGGCTCCAACACTGTAAAAGATAGCCATCTTAACAAGTAGGCCTATGGGGATGTAACGTTCACTAAATTCACGAGTATTGCAGTAATAGAGAGGCGAAGTCCCGCCCTTTCCGATGTCCCCTTATTTTCGAAAAAAAATTATGCTTATCAATATAAAAGATGAATTTTCAAGTCAAGAAAGTCGCACATTGTTATACATTTGTCGTAGTATCATTTTGTTGTGTGAACTACTTGTTGCACAATGTGGGTCACCAACATGGCTGTCACCGTGGCTTGTTAGTTATATCCATGCCCACTTTCTTGATTTGCAAAATGATCTTCTAAATTGACCAACATTGTGTGAAATTCAAACAGGATCAAATAATCATTTGTCTCTCACTGACCACCGTACATACCGGCTCTTAAAAACGGTCACATGGTGTCCAATCAGAAGGGGAGGCAGTTCGTCTCTCTATTAGTCCTAAAACACGAAGAGGAGTATGCATTTGTTTTACTTCCGGTTCCCTCGTCTTCAAGTCAATGGTTGGATGTCTAAAATAAGGTCTGTAGCACAAGTTTAGATTTGAACGTTTTGTTCCATAACATAGAATACATGGATGGATCCTTGTTGTGGTCGACACACAAGTTGTCAGGATCAAAAGAAATACGTTTTAATCAAAGGAGAGATCAAGTAAGGAAAAGTTAACTCTGACTTATTTTAAATTACTGGGTTTTTAAGTCATGTGACGTATCAAAGGTGCTGATCTTAACCCAAACTATGATCTTTTCCTTCCAAAACCTAACTAAGTAGTTTTGTTGCCGAAACCAAAATGGCCTCTGCGTGGCGGCGCGTAGTTTAAACACATTACGTACCATCACCATGTAATGTGCTGTTAAGATGTCGTGGGCATTTCATGTATTTCTGTGAGATCATGTTGAACGGCTTTACTAATCCCAAGAAAGAAGAGACCTGAGGAAAGAAGGACCAGAGCCTCTAAACATAGCTATAGCATACCATCAGACTCACTGCCAGTGGCTTGGACTCACCTCAGTTATTACATTTGATTAGTTTTTGGTTCCATTTCATTTCATTACTTTATATTAGAGGTTTTCAAAGAGTGAGACGAGCCTCCCCATGGTACGAAGGGAGAGACGTGAGACAAAGATGCTAGTTGAGGTGAAAGAGACATGTGCATGCTGGGGTTCTGAAGACTACAGGAAGTTGGTTATTGTAGTTTCAACAGAGCAGCTCGTGGAGGTACTCTTAAAACGCTCAGCTCCTGATTGCCACAACTTGTGTCTGAATTCCAGCTCCATCAGAGTCATAACTCAGACATGATGCTTGGCCTAAGTCATTGGTTCCATCAGTAACACCTGTCCCACCACTGCTGACTACACAAACATATCACAACATTCTCACCATTGTTGCATTCACATGAAAAGGGACGGATGACATGAAATGAACCTTCTGGAGTTTGATTCATGACCTTTAACATCGACTGACTGTTATGTCATCTGTGTGTGTGTGTGTGTGTGAGCTCGGTGACCTGAGGTAAGGTTCCAGTGACTGTACACCAGATCACATCTGGCACCACACACACACAAACACACACACAGTGCCCGCCACCCCGGATAAGGACTAGAGATTAGAGAGAGGGATACAGACAGACAGATAGATGAACAGGAAGAGAGGGAGACAAACCATATTTGACCTTCAGATAGAAAAGCATCATTGAGCTGCTGTTGATTTAATGACTCGGGCTTTAATCTGGTGACAATCTGCTCTTAACCCTTTATAGTAAATAATAGACGTGTAGTGTATTGGGCAGCTATAGATTACAAATGATTAGATTCTATTCTTTTATATGACAGTAACGCTACAGATTATAGTGCATGGTGTCTTCATGTGGGGGAGTTCTTATGATGTCCCTGAGCTACGCTGTAAAAACAAGTCTGAAAGACAAAGCTGTGCCAGGATCAGCACCTAGTATCTCCTTCACCAGCTCAACGTTTCACTCAATTCTTATCATTTATTCTGTGAGACGATGCATTTAGAAACAGGTGACACAATATAACCATATATATTATACTGAGAGACAGATCAGACAATAGTTAAAGGAAGAACAGATTGACCACTGTTGTTTAAAAAGGGTGGAAGAAGAGAAGAACATATATAGATACATAAAGATTAAAAAAATGAATAGAAATTTAAATAATAATTTAAAAAGAATGTATACTATTGCTATCAGCATCACTGCCAACAACCACAGAAATAAACAAGAATTTAAAAAGAATCATGAACAAAACAAGAGTAAACAGAAAACAGAGAGGCCTCTTTGTTGTGGTGCGTTACCTTCTAATCAGCTGCAGGTTGACTTTATTTCTCATGAGAAACTACAGATTTGAGTCCAGGAGTCATTAATATGGATACATCTTTCTTTCCATTAGGTAGTAGGATGAAATGTTTTCAGATCAATGTTGATAATCTTGTTCAGTTTCGACAGAGTTGTATTTAGTGTTGTGAGTTCGATCTGCTTTACGTTTTTTACGTCTTAATGTTTTTTCCTAACCACTCTCCCTGGACCTCAATGGAAAATGTCATGAGGTCAATAAATGAATGAGTGGAGAAACATAATGATGTGAATGCTATGCTCTGACCCGTCCCAACACCGATGAGCGTCCCTTCATCACCATTATCAGAACAGGGAATGTCCTCTAGAAGAGCGTTGCATAGAGTTATACACTCCGTGCTTTTTATTTCCATTTCTCACGCATCATGTCATATCAGAGGTCACTGACGGGATGGGATTCCCTTTTTAATCAGGCATATGTGGTTGTAATCCTACTTTTATGTAATGTATCAAAATGGCTCTATTGGATTCTTCCTACGGTGTAAATCGTTACACGCTCTTCTCTTGACTAGTAGATGAAATACAAGGTCACGGGTAGGTGACACTGTGCTGCCAGCTCTATCCCAAACACACACACACACACACACGCACTCTTTAACTCTGCAGGAACATCAACAGTGTTTCCTGTATTCCACACCCACAGATCAATCCACACACGGGCCATCAACATAATCTCCCCTCTCTGATCTTCAGTCCCTCCGTGCATTCTAGAAGATATTTCATGATTAATCACACATTTAAGCACACATTTTTCTCCACGCCTACATTTCCTAGAATGCCTTTTGGCAACCACTAGAGACTGAACAGTGATAACTTTGATCAGATTTTGGGCTATATATATATATTAGTGCTGGGCAACGATTAAAATATCTAATCGCGATTAATCACATGGATTTTTTGCGATTAATCGCGATTAATCGCATTGTTATGGCAAAGTTCAATAATGAATTCAAAAGTAGTGTATTGCGCACTTTTATTTTAAAAGTACTGCTATATGAACAAAAGTGCAATACCATTTGGTTCACGAGATGCAGGTAGCATGTTTTATACTTAATGTGAATATAATTCATACTTTGTTGGCATCTTATTCTGAAAACCGGATGTTCGTCCGAAGAAACCGGATGTTGTCTCACATTAATCTTTCCGCTAACTTTCAAAGTCCTTCGCTTGCTCCCGATCTGTGCCGTTTAAATGCGTTTACCGTGAATGTCAGCATATAGGTGCACTAACATGTCAGTGTCTGCTGAGTTGACCACGGAGATCTGAGTGTCTGCTGACTTTACCGCAGCGATGTCCAGTAGTCTCCAGGGAGAGCAACAGCTGGTGCAGCTTCTCTCTTTATTTCTGCCCCCCGCTCGACCAGAAGCGGAAGTCGCCTTTTCTCTACGGCAACCCTGAAGGGACATCATATCTCCAATACAAAACGATAAACATGAGACAGTCTGTTACAATAATAATAAATTAAAAACACTTACCTGTTTTTTGTTGTTGTTGTTTTTTAATTATTATTATTATCATTTTTATTTTTTTTCCCATCTCAAAAGGCTTAAGGACATACACACACACGTTCACACACACACACACACACACACACACACACACACACACACACACACGTTCACACACACACACACACACACACACACACACACACACACACAACTGACTATAGGATGTTTGCTGGCTTTTATCCCACTGTTCTTGTCACCCTCTTGTTGTTATATATATGTATTGTCTCTTGTCTTTCAATAATAATAAAAAAAAATTAAAAAAATTAAATAAATAAATAATAATTATAATAAATTAAAAAAATGCGTTAACGCGCGATAAAATAATTGTCGGCGTTAATTAATGAATGCGTTAACGCGAAATTAACGCGTTAACTTGCCCAGCACTAATATATATATATACATACATACAGTTGTGTGAAAAAGTGTTTGCCCCCTTCCTGATTTCTTATTTTTTTGCATGTTTGTCACACTTAAATGTTTCAGATCATCAAACAAATTTAAATATTAGACAAAGATAACACAAGTAAACACAAAATGCAGTTTTTAAATGAAGGTTTTTATTATTAAGGGGGAAAACAAATCCAAACCTACATGGCCCTGTGTGAAAACGTGATTGCCCCCCCCTGTTAAAACATAAATTAACTGTGGTTTATCACATCTTTGGAAAGCTGAGTTCAATTTCTCTAGCCACACCCAGGCCTGATTACTGCCACACCTGTTCTCAATCAAGAAATCACTTAAATAGGACCTGCCTGACAAAGTGAGGTAGACCAAAAGATCCTCAAAAGCTAGACATGCTGCGATCCAAAGAAATTCCGGAACAAATGAGAAACAAAGTAATTGAGATCTATCAGTCTGGAAAAGGTTACAAAGCCATTTCTAAAGCTTTGGGACTCCAGCGAACCACAGTGAGAGCCATTATCCACAAATGGCAAAAACATGGAACAGTGGTGAACCTTCCCAGGAGTGGCCGGCCGACCAAAATTACCCCAAGAGCGCAGCGACGACTCATCCAAGAGGTCACAAAAGACCCCAGAACAACATCCAAAGAACTGCAGGCCTCACTTGCCTCAATTAAGGTCAGTGTTCATGACTCCACCATAAGAAAGAGACTGGGCAAAAATGGCCTGCATGGCAGAGTTCCAAGATGAAAACCACTGCTGAGCAAAAAGAACATAAAGGCTCGTCTCAGTTTTGCCAGAAAACATCTTGATGATCCCCAAGACTTTTGGGAAAATACTCTGTGGACTGACGAGACAAAAGTTGAACTTTTTGGAAGGCGTATGTCCCATTACATCTGGCGTAAAAGTAACACGGCATTTCAGAAAAGGAACATCATACCAACAGTAAAATATGGTGGTGGTAGTGTGATGGTCTGGGGCTGTTTTGCTGCTTCAGGACCTGGAAGACTTGCTGTGGTAAATGGAACCATGAATTCTGCTGTCTACCAAAAAAACCTGAAGGAGAATGTCCGGCCATCTGTTCGTGACCTCAAGCTGAAGCGCACTTGGGTTCTGCAGCAGGACAATGATCCAAAACACACCAGCAAGTCCACCTCTGAATGGCTTAAGAAAAACAAAATGAAGACTTTGGAGTGGCCTAGTCAAAGTCCCGACCTGAATCCGATTGAGATGCTGTGGCATGACCTTAAAAAGGCGGTTCATGCTCGAAAACCCTCCAATGTGGCTGAATTACAACAATTCTGCAAAGATGAGTGGGCCAAAATTCCTCTACAGCGCTGTAAAAGACTCATTGCCAGTTATCGCAAACGCTTGATTGCAGTTGTTGCTGCTAAGGGTGGCCCAACCAGTTATTAGGTTTAGGGGGCAATCACTTTTTCACACAGGGCCATGTAGGTTTGGATTTTTTTTTCCCCTTAATAATAAAAACCTTCATTTAAAAACTGCATTTTGTGTTTACTTGTGTTATCTTTGTCTAATATTTAAATTTGTTTGATGATCTGAAACATTTAAGTGTGACAAACATGCAAAAAAATAAGAAATCAGGAAGGGGGCAAACACTTTTTCACACAACTGTATATATATATATATGATGATGCAGTTGAGTTGTATGGGAACATCATGTTGTACATCTTTGATGAGGATTGTTGAACACATGTGCAACAAAGAATCTAGAGAGAAGCTTTTTCTTGATTTGGACGGACTGACAGTCGAACTTCACTTTTACAGCTGATGGTAAATAAAGTCATTTCATAGGTTTGAGAAAGGGATGTGCTTGATTTGTTAGATTTGGCTTGGGCTTAGGTTAGGAAAATAGTCATACAAAATAAAAATAAAAATACAGACTGAACAGATCACACATCTTCATCATCTTCATCAAATACACACCAGACTGTGTTATTGTTCACCCTACAGGTTGCATCTATCCAGGTATCATAACTCTAACGCTGCACCACACAACATTTATTCTCAGATGTATGAAGCACACAGAAGACCATAACAATCTTCTGGATCACTTATTCATTCCCGTTCTTGTCAATGTGTTTCAGAGGCCTCAGAAGAACTTCCCAGCCCAGTTAAAGCACTGAAAACATAAGGAGAGTTGTTGTGTCTTACCTGCTGCTCCAGCGGTTGAAGTGGTGCGATGTCAACTGCTAACACTGGGCTCTGTTTCTGTTCTTATACCACTGTTGTTCTTCTCTCTTCTATTATTCCTGTCTTTCACCCTCTCGCTCCCTCTCTCTCTCTCTCTCACATCTCAGTGCCAGCGGGGGGCATATTGAGTGTGTGTGGGCAGCAGCCAATCAGAAAACAGCAGCTTTAGCGACATTTGCGACACACAAACGCTCAGCCTCACACTCTCACACTGACACACTTATTACAGGACGGATGCACGCATGCACAATATTCTCTCTCTCTCTCACACACACACACACACACACACACACACACACACACACACACACACAAACACACACAAGGGAAGCACATCTGTCATCTGCGACCGTCTTATCCAACCTTTCAGAGGATTAGTCTGCTGTTGTTGCTTTTTTTTTACTTAGAAACTCAACTTGATAACCTCCTAGACGCTTGCTTTCTCCCTGCGATCATCATTGAGATATTGTGTGTGTGATGTCTTTGCAGCGTAATGGTCCTTCTGTTCCATTGAAGGCGTGTAGAAGCTGTGATTTGTGATGTCACACTGATTTACATGTTATCTTGGGTTACGAATGTTATGTATTATACTGCTGTACAGTATAATGTGATGTCATGCGAGTGTAGTATTCTTATTCAGAACAGCAACACTGGACAACACAAGCCTCAGGATACTGGTCACATCATAATACAAGAAACAAACAAACAAATGATCGTACATGTCGTAGCATCATCAAACGAATGATCGTACATGTCGTAGCATCATCAAACGAATGATCGTACATGTCGTAGCATCATCAAATGAATGATCGTACATGTTGTAGCATCATCAAACGAATGATCGTACATGTCGTAGCATCATCAAATGAATGATTGTACATGTCGTAGCATCATCAAATGAATGATCGTACATGTCGTAGCATCATCAAACGAATGATCGTACATGTCGTAGCATCATCAAATGAATGATCGTACATGTCGTAGCATCATCAAACGAATGATCGTACATGTCGTAGCATCATCAAACGAATGATCGTACATGTCGTAGCATCATCAAATGAATGATTGTACATGTCGTAGCATCATCAAATGAATGATCGTACATGTCGTAGCATCATCAAACGAATGATCGTACATGTCGTAGCATCATCAAATGAATGATCGTACATGTCGTAGCATCATTAAATGAATGATCGTACATGTCGTAGCATCATCAAACGAATGATCGTACATGTCGTAGCATCATCAAATGAATGATCGTACATGTCGTAGCATCATCAAATGAATGATCGTACATGTCGTTAAATGAAATACATGGAATCATCATTCTTTGTGTTGTTTGTAGTATTGAAGAACTGACATTTGCATTTATTTTGCTAAGGGTGCTGGACAATCCGTGTGTTCATGTTTGTAAGTTACATGAGAAGGAGACTTGCGGTTCTTGTGTTGTGTAGCTGCTGTCTGGCTGTGACCGCCTGCTCCTGAGAGAACACTGACGTTACTGCTTTGTGAGAGATTTGATTGTCTGTATCCAAATAAGGTCTCCATTTATATCGACACATACTGGAACAGTATTCCACTGAATTCATTTAAATCTAGGGGGCGCTATCATGAAATCAAGATTTAAAAATACAAATGTTCCCCTTTTTGCTTTCTGATCATTCTCTCAAAGGAGAACAAGATAAGTGAGCTGATATGTTGCTGAGGCATACAAAACTTAATAAATGTATCTGTCAGTTAGCAAAAATGTTTATACTATAACAGTAAAATGTCCAGTAACAAAGTTTTTCATTTGTTTTCCACAAAAATATCCAGTTAGAATATTGTATACAATATCAGTTTGTAGTGACAGCATTTCACTGTCCATGGATCCCCGATCCACTAGTCACATGTCCATGTGTCCTTGAGCAAGACACCGTAGCTGTGCGCTGTGATAGAATCTGAATCGTAAGTCTCTTTGGATAAAAGCGTCTGCTAAGTGACTGTAGTGTGTTTACTTACTTTTCTTGACCCCGATCTTTCCCTAACTGTCACCAAGGTGTTTCTGATGGCGACGTCTAGCCGCAGACAGGACTCAGGACGTGAACCCTGGTCTCTGTAAGGCCAGCACCTCCCTGTGACTCTGGTGTGGAGCATAAATAAAAAATCCAATCAGCGATTTCATTTGTCACCACAACATAATTGAGAAAACAATTTAGTAATAAACACAAATTATTTGTAGAAGACAGGGTAGTTAAGCACATTCCTTGATTAGTAATCCAGCCTTTTGCTCGTTTTGCCATTCTGAGACTCATCCGAGGACCACAAGGGGAGTGTTTGCCTTGAGGGTGGTGCTAGAAAGGGTCTGTGCACTGTGGAGCTTAGAGAGCTTATTTTTAATTGTAATCTGAATTTAAATAAAACATTTTACAGGGCTGACATTTCAAAATTCCACATCTGAATGTTCTGAAAGTGTCTTAGTGACACGTTGAGGTGGTCTGCTATCCATCCCAAGTCAAAAAACAAAGATGTTCATGTGAGCACTGACAGCCGCATGAAGGTACCTGGTACATGGTATGGTGGAGAGAAACCATATCAGGTATTCCACAGTTCTGTGCCCAGGAGTGATCCTAGAGAAAGACGATGCCGGTTCATGACGGTTCATTGGCATCATTCTGTATGAGCTCCTGGTGGACTCAACACCGTTTTCTCTGGACACGCATTAGAGGACTCTTCTCAGCACATGCAACCTTTTTATACAATGAATCCTTCTGTATTTTAAAGATGTTAAAAATGTACATACTCCTACTTTGTGGTTGTAGCTCTCATCGATATTAATCTTATATAAAGTCCTTCTAACAAATGAAAGGAGTTCTGTCCCATTGGTGCTGTAGAGACTTGATCAGATCACTTCACCCTTCTCCTGAGAAAGAACTGCTGACATACATTGTAGTGGCAGCTTTACTAATAATGGAGACATGAATACATACAGTATGACACACAGATGAACTGCATAGACCTGAGCATTGATATAATGTCACCACTGTAACTTGGTTCAAGGTGTGTGTGTGCAAACAGACCGTCATGCTTGTCCAACACTAAAGTGACTGGAGGCCTGTGGGCTCACTGGAGTCAAATGAATGAACTGCTTTAACAAAAATATCTCTGCTAATGAAAATATGCATTATACACAAACGTGGTACCACATGTATTTATAAAAGTAATGCCATTCTCTGACGGCAGTAATGATGTAATAAAACAGAGCGATACATTCTGAATAATATTCTTGCATTAACATCCCCGTGTTGCTTTCTGATGTTGACAAATGAATAAGGAAGAGCAGGTTGTACTCTTCTGAATAATATATATATATATATATATATATATATATATATATACATATACATATACAGTATATACATGTATATGTATATATATGGCCTACAGTAAAATTAATTGAATTTGTTCCCATTTAATCTGAACTCAAAATGAAATGAGTTACAGTACATGGTGCCACATGAACTGGAGCAGAACCACACTGCTTCGTCTTCATCCCTCCTCGACAGCATCAGGGTGTCGGTCCGTCTGTTCCTACGTTGCCACCATACTCCATTAACCCTTTGATGGGTTTGCTCAAATTTGGCACAAAGTCCACTTGAACTGATGAACTGATAAGAATGTTGGTGGTCAGCAGCATATGTATTTGTTCACAGTATTGTCCTTTTATGTTCTGTAAATCAATAACATCTGTTGCTGCCTTTGTATATGTAGGATGCATGAATTGGTGAATATTTATTATAAAAATAAATGAAATGAATGAATTGTTCTGACATAAAATAAAGGATGTATCCAATATAATGAATATCCACTGTGCAGACAAAAAGGTAGAATACTAGCTTTCTTTATTTGAATGACTCAGCTGTATTCAGTTACCAAGACAACGCTGATTGTTTACTTCAAGTACATGAGAATCAGAACAAAAGATAAAAGCGTTGCAAAGCCTCTGCTGCAGGCTATTGTGCTGATTAAAGACTTTTCTTTTATGATTTATTCAATAAGGGCATATAAGTGCTATTATTAAACATTCATAATAAAATAGAATATGTTTTTATATAAAATATGATTGTTGAATATTAACGTTAAGTTCCTCATACTTTCTGTTATCAACATGGAGTTATACAGTCATTCCAAGCCTCGCATAAAAAGTCACTTTTAAAATGATCATGGTCTTGAAATTGAGTTTCTTTTCCATTAAAATGTCAGATTTCAGCAACAGCAGACAGCAGGGCCACGAGCAGACCAGAGCTGCCCAGAGCCAAGGCAGTCAGGATGAGAGACTTTATGAGGAACTCCTGGAACAAAAAGTTAAAAACATTAGATGTCTCTCACTTCAGTCAGTCCATAGTGTTCTCACTGTATTTAACCAGGATAGGTCCCATTGAGATCAAAAGGTCACACGGGTCTTTCAATCGTGGAGTTTTCAAACATTCTGCATCGGTTAGCGATATAAACTGTGTGGATTATGTCATACACCTATTCTCAAGCCCTTTAATAATGTACCGGTAGTCTTTGTAGCGTTTTAAAATCAGTATCATTTCATCTGTTTTGGTCTCCTGAGAAAAAGAAAAGCTCCACAATGTTGGCGAGCTAGTCTCTGACTGAGTCTGTGTGGTGCTGGGCAGGTAGTATGCAGGGGGTTTAATAAGGGCGGGAACAAAACACAATACTCTGATAAGCTTAGTCGTGTTGCTGGTATTCTCTGTGGGTGTGTCACTTTGAGCAGCACCATAGTCATGTGATCCATCGTTAATAGAACTAATTGATTGTAGCCACTTAAATCTAATACAAAGAACTTTCATTTTGTGTTGATTGAGGCAGTCCCTGTGGAGAAAAGTAGACTTTCTTTAGAGAGCCTTTCATTTTACTGCAGCATGACGGTCTGCCCCATGCAGTCCTGGTTCCGGTTTTCCCGTGCCTCCCTTCCCTCCAGTGGGCCCAGCAATACGGCCTGGGTCTCCAGCAGTGTGGTGTCGATGTTGGCGCTCACTGGGGACAGGCCGAGCAGCGAGGCAAAGGTCTGCTCCTGGCCAGAGGAGGAGCCTCTGCTGCGGTTGAGGAGGCTCCGCTGGAGTCTGAGCTGAAGGTGTGTTTTGGTGAACGTGCGTGCTGTAAATCATTTTGTGTGATTTCACGGGGAATCCAACCCGATAAAAGGCATTAAGATTAGCCAATATTCTTGCTGATGAGCTCATTTGCAGAGGTCATTTGGAGGCAGCGGTTTTTAATTGAGACTCTTTCATAACCAGTTAAAAGTTCCTTTTAGTAACTTTAACATCAATAGGTGAAATCTTAGCACAGAGACTGAAAACGGGGTAACAGCTAGCATGGATTAAAGTTAACAAATGTATGACTACCAGCATTGTACCAGAAGAATAGCCTAAAGCCTAATTAGACCTATAACAGGAAAGGTATGGTGAACCAAAAATCACTCAACACTTAATGACGATGTGTCAGTAAGCAATGACACTGATCCAGTTTGAGAATACCAGCGAACACAAATGGAGACTCATACCTACCCAGTGACTATGCTCTGATTGGTCAGAGAGGATGGCTTGTTGGTCATCTGACCCCGATACTGTTGATCAAACAAACAAAAGTTAAAGTAGCATGCAGGTATATGGGGAATCACTCAGCAGCGTCCTCAATACTCAGTCATGAAGAAGCATCATAATGCATCAGAGTACAAGTCAAGCAGTAAATTCCTTGTATAAGCCTAACATGAAATCAACTTCAATCAAGTTTTCATACTTTTTTTGCTGTAAAGGTGCTTGTGCATCAGGAGGAGGAACCTAAATGAGGCCAGCCATGTCACATAGCCAATCAGAACATGTGTTGCCCATGGCTGGGGAAGGAGCAGCGATGATTGACGCGTCCCCAGGAACATGGCTGCCACTGCAGTCACATAGAGGACATGATGTTACTTTGATCAGCCAGATAGGCTGTTTATTTTAAATGTTCAGAACATTTTCAGAAATAAATTGAATGCACACCAACCTGCCATGATCTCAGTCACAGACCCAACCCCCCAGTGGGCCCAGTTAAAGAGATATCTCCTGGACAGAGATACAAATATATTCCATATATTGATATACTGTAATAACAATATCATTAAAGGGCGGGTCCATTATCTCTTTCTTTATTTGTTGAGGTTTGTGTATCATTCTGCAGCGTTCCAGTGGTGTTCCTTGTATATTCAAATTCAAATTTAGTTTGAAGTACATTTTAGTGTCAAAATGCTATTTCCCATCTAAAACATTTTCCCACAGGATCTGACGTAGGTTTCTGCATGATGACTTTCCACATATATATATTACATACAGTATATCCTGATCCATCTTACCTACAGTAACTTAGATGGTGGTTGGCAAGCTCCCAGTTCGGAGAAGCTGTCACACTGGCATTGAAGCTCATTTTTAGGCATTGAATGTGTTGCTGTGAACGCCACGTTAGTTCGAATCCGAAAGTCATGCAGTAATACAATCAAACTAACCGATTGAGGCAGCGGTGGACAACTCTCGTGTTCTGTGAGGCAAAATCAAGTTTTTTGTTCATGGAATCTGGTGGCTGGTGTATAGATGGATATAACAGCTTCAGTTCCCTGTTGGAAGGGGCTGCCTGATGGCTGCCTGATGGCTGCCTGATGGCTAGCAGTGAAAAATATTCAGAGCGTACACGTCAACTGGGACTTCCTTTGGGTGGCAACATTTTTTTTTTCGGCTGTTCCACAGCCGCTTTACCTCGCCATCAGACCCTTTCCGACAGGAAACTGAAGCTGTTATATCACTCCCTAAATAACTGATTTTGTCAATTCCATTGATCATTTTACCTCGTAGAACACAAAAGTATACTTATGAAGTATACATACATCCCCACTTCCGAACTCACCCTTTCAGTTCTTGCTAACGACTAAGTGAGCATTCCTATTTGAAATCTCCCAGAGAAGAATGCAGATGGACCTACCCTTTAGATACCAATGCAAATACATCTCACAGTTACACATTCAATCAATCTGAGAACAACAAAAGCACATCATTGACTGCATTCAAACATAGTATATGTAATCACAGAGAGCAGAAGTTTAACCCGCTGAAATGTTTTCTGTGATGCACAGTTGTGTGTTTACTGACAACCCTCATGATTCTAACATGAGGAACAAGAAATCCAAACATTGATTTTATTGATGTAGATTTCTTTTCACCTTCTTTAACCTTCTTCAGCAAGTCTCTGAACATGAAAAGAATATATTATTTTTTGTATTTTGATGTTTTTTGGAGGATTTTGTGAAATAATTGCTTCGAGCTTAAAATATCACCACCTTCTTTTTTAACAAAGTCCACAGATTATTAGGCCTTGATGATGAATTTATATACAAATATGTATATCTGTTAACTGTTATCTGTAACTGTTTGGCACAGCACAATACAAAGCAAAGGAATTTGACCAGCAAAATCCCAGTAGATCAGCAATTCTGGATATTCTTAAACCAGCCCGTCTGGCACCAACAACCAAGCAATGTTCAAAGTCACTTCAATCACCTTTCTTCCCCATCCTGATGCTTGGTTTGAACTTCAGTAGATTGTCCTGACCATGTCTACATGCCTAAACGCATTAAGTTGATTAGCCAATTGGATATTTGCCTTAATGAGCAGTTGAAGAGGTGTACTAATAAAGAAGACTGTACATCATCTGCTAACCCCAACCCTTTACAGTATACAGCTAACCCCTAACCTTAACTCTAAAACCCATCAATAAATATACAGTATAGATGGTATGTTGCATATATGGTCAGGAATGGCAGGAATTCTGTGGGCATCAGAGGGGTGTGGTGTGAAGAGGCAGACAGGATTCAGATCACCTCGGACACTGAGGAAACATTGCACCCTCTTCTGAATGTAAACGTAGAAGGTGTTTCATTACCTGTGTGAGTCAGGTGATGGTCTGATTACAGCCATTGTTGGTTGAATCAAAGATAATGCTAGAACACAGCAGCCCAGGTATGGATGGACACCAGCATGCTGCACAATCACACACACAAACACACACACACTAGAGTTGTGCATTAATTGATAACTGATGCAACACCCCTCTCTGCTGGTGGTGTATGAATATTACAGCAGTACAGTCGAAATGTAAAACAATATATGTTTTGCAGTGTGTGTGTTTGTACTGTACCTTGCTCCAACCTTTTCTGTAGAAAAATGGGAGGCAAAAGGCTACAATGGTCAGAGTCACAGTTAGCACCATTAGGCCTCGATGTACCTACACACACACACACACACACACACACACACACACACACACACACACACACACACACACACACACACACAGCATAGTAGTATTCAACATCATGGTATTTCCATTTATTTCACTTCATTTTTTGCTTAGATTTTGTGTGTGTGTGTGTGTGTGTGTGTGTGTGTGCGCGCATAAAATCTACCTGGAACCAGATTTTCTGGCCGAGCAGAGTTTGATTTGGCCAATCAGGTTTGTAGAAGCTGGCGATGATGGTACCAACGCTTCCTGTTAGCATCCAGGCTAACAGCATCAGTGCTCCTAGAGGAGTGAAGCTAATTCAGCTAAACGCTCTTCCCAAACCTAACACTAAATGTTACACTAGAGATAGTTTAATACTACCCTGCTACATCATCAGAAACTATAGCATTTCCTCCTTCTGACCAAAATCAGCTGGTAGACTGACATCCTTATTCAATAATCTTGTGTTTTCATCATTGTTTGTGTATAAAGAATACTGATGATGATTTTACATATTCTACATATGTCGTAGGTAACTCATAGAGTCTAGATAACACATCCTTTGGCTAATATGACTCCACCAGAAACTCTCAGTGACCTGAATATAAAAATGAAGTACTCAACAAACCATGCATTTTCATCATGATGGGTCCGCGGGAGCCTCGTAGGACCTCAGGGGGTCCAGTGATGTGTTTCCTGTGGGTTGAGATTAATGGCTGGTGACTATGTTTCCATACTTTACCTAGAGGAGAGATCCAAGAACATGTAATTACTGTATGTCAGCACAAAATCTGCACTACAGTGGGACATACATGTTTTCAGTGTAACTGTTTAACGATCATTCTAGGAATCCCAAATCTTTTGAAGTTGGATTAAGCTTTGAACAAACAGCAATGAAAATGAATCCATCAAATGTGTCAAAATATGGGACACACAAGAGCTACTTATGCTTAAACTCAGACTGCAGCATTTTCATAACATTTCTCTTTGGATTAAAGCTCAAAACTGCAAGTTAGTAAAAACAAGAATGCATTTGTGTCATGCATCCATAAATCACTTCAGTCTTGAAAGGCCAATTAACCATTAACCAGAGTGTAGGAAAAAGCCAACGGGGAATAAACCTGTACTTTATGTGCTCATCATTGATAACGACATCCTGTTGATGCTGATCAAACTTCCATCCGTGTGATGTTATAAACCTTGATAAGAACTTGAATTGGCCTCCAAGACACAGGGTGACTGCCAGGGTCAATGAGTTCTGTTTCCTGCATAGGTGTGTGCAGACTCTTTTACCATACTGAGCATGTCCGCTGGTGAGAAACAGAAAGTAGTCATGGTCCAGATCATAGCGGGCTGGTTCCTGGTTGACCAGTTTGACTGGTCTGCTCAACTTGCACTGAATCGCTCCATCTGCCAGCCGCCAGGACACCGAGGACAGACCAACCTACCAACACACACACAGAAAGAAGGACAACAACCATTTTGACCTAAGATCCAATACAATGTCAGGGAAGAAGATTTGGGGAAATACTTTTATTTGCTTTCTTTGTGAGAAGATGGATGTCAATCGCCTGTCTGTGCCTCAGGTACGGATGGTGTGGTTAGCCTAGCTTAGCATGCAGAATCATTTGTCACCTGTGACTGGTCCTCAGGGTGGGTTCTTCCACTGACGAAGGCAGCACTAACTGATACTCTATCCCCATCTTTAACACACATATACACGTCGTCGTTGCCCTACACTCACACACACACACACACACACACACACACACACACACACACACACACACAAAAACAAGCATAAACACAAATACATCCAGTATACACTTACATATCCAGGTTAATATAGGTGCAACATTTTGGTAAATGTGTGATAACAGAAAGTTGTTCTTCTCAGAAATCATGCTGCACACAAAGGAGTGATTCTTGATCAAAGCTGCAGATATTCTTCTGATTATACTGAAGATCAAACTGGTCTGTATTAGGTGCAGAACGTTGCAATACACTGAGGGACTAGCTTACCATCCATGTGTCCCAGGACAGTGCAAAGGCAATGTATCCCTCCGTCGGGCCACTCAGCTCAAATATCACAGACTGCAGAGAAAAGAAACGAAGATTCAATGGGTGGCACTAATATCCTTTATTACTATGTTATTTGTATCATTTCAGATAGCCCAGTCTAGCTCTGAACAATGTCAGGCATTAAACAAGACAGTAAGAGTAAGAGAGCAGTTTTACATTTTGTTGTCTACTCAAGCCTTTTTAATGAATGCGGATTGCATTAGGGGCCTTAAACTTGCACTCTTTCTAATCTCCTCTGGTTGCAAATAGAAGTATAGAAGTCTACAAGAAGATGACAGTACTTCTCACTTGGGTAAACATGAGTTTACTATCTAAGTCTTCTTCAACACAGCATGATGTTCATTTACAGTAAAAGAGATTAAAATAGATGACAAAGTAGGGTATGCTGTATGGTGTGGCTACCTTGTGATTGATCGGTCACTATAGCGTTGTCCTGTCTGGGACCGGTCCGTGTTTTCATCTTACAACTTTAACCCTTTTACAGTATGTTTTCAGTTCATGAAAGTTAATTGTAACATTTTGGTCGCTTAAATAATGTCATATCAGCGTTTGGGTGTTGTCAGTGTGTTAAATACCGGGTGGCAATAGAGGGCTCCATCTCCCCAATCCATGTTTTTTTCCCTTCCTTGAGTAGCTGCCTTTTGATGGTGTCACAGTTCAGCTCCACACCCTCCTCACTCTACTTGTCAGTCACTCCCTCCTCATCAGTCTAAACTCCCTTCACCTGTTCACTCACCTGCCTCTGATCAGTAATCAAGCCCCTCTATAGACTCCTGCCTCCCAGACACATTTGCCAGATTGTTCTTCGGTTTTCCATGCCAGACTCTCCAGCACGCTCTCACAGACTGATCTCCTGTTACCGACCCTGCCTGCCCCTGTTCCGTCTTGCCTGACTCCCGGTAAACCCACCAGCCTTCTGATCCTGACCCAGTTTAAACTCTGTCTGCTGTTATCGAAGTTTGTACTAAAAGGTCAAAGATCCCTGGAATCCTGTGTGTTGCATTTGGGTCCATATACAACCCATTACAGTACAATCTTGCCAGTCATGGACCCAGCACACACCCCTGCACCAGTGAGCTGTTTTGAGAGAATCGAGGGGGCTCTCCAGCAGCATGAGGCACTGATGACCAACATCGCCGCTGAGACACGTCAGTCAGCAGCAGCCCAGGAGCAGGCTATGGCTGCATTAGCCGCTCAGGTCCAACAACTAACAGCAGCCCTGACCCAGCATGTAGACTTAGCTTCGCCTCCTGTCCTTCCGACGCCTGCTCCAGCACACGAGCCCCGTGTGGGAACCCCAGAGCGCTATGCTGGAGAACCTGAGGGCTGCAACCCATTTGTCACCAACTGCTCCATCTTGTTTTCCCTGCAGCCCTACACGTTTGCCTCGGAGGAAGCTAAAGTAGCCTTCACCATCAACCACCTGACAGGCAGAGCACGACTCTGGGGCACTGCTGAATGGGAGAGGCGCACGCCAGCCTGCTCTTCATTCCTGGCTTTTTCTGCGGAGCTATGCAAGGTGTTTACCCGCCTGACTGGCGGGCTGTGCATTTGATACCTGGGCCTTCTGTGCTGTCCTACTGAGCTACGGTTATTTGTTTCTAGGGATTGTCTGCTAGCTAGCTTTCTGTTTGACAAAAGTCACGCTGGCCCACTGACCAATCACGGCGCACCTTAATGCTGCGCTGCACGTTAATGCAGATGTACTTAGCAGGCTACCTCAGTGCTACTGGCACATCAAAGAATACGCCCAACATGTCAAACTAAAGATCTGATTGGTTGAACACTATGACAATCAACAATATCGTCCCCATTCACTTAAAGTGCAAAGGGATTCACGTGTGAGTCTGAAGGCCTCGGGCCTCTGTTCTTACCTAGAGACACAGAGGTGAAATCTGATTGGATAAAAGCTCTACTTAAAACAAGCTGCACTGGAAGCAGAGCAACTGAGGAAGACAGTAGCTGTGCAATGAGAAAATAAGATAATGGGAGAAATATTTGTATTAATTATAATACATGTAGTGTATTTAAGAAAAAATATTAAATTATAAAATAGCTATAACTTTGTGATTGTGTTTAGGCCAGCAGAGAAGGCCTTGCAGGCCCTGACGGCCCACCACTGGTGCGCATATTCATGTAACGTTATCTGCACTCTGCAGTTAATGTATTTGAAGGTGTTGAGCTTCATTTTTACACAAACAAATAATAACTGTAGCTGTGGCGTCATAATGAGGTTAGGTGGTTCAACTGCAGGACAGCAGTGAAGGCTCAGGTATAAAATGCACCACTGGAATCCACTGATGTTAAAATGCTTCATGTAGCACCTGTAATTGCATTCATTGTACCAGTAAATGAAAGTGTTCAAAGTCAAACCGTTTTGTCTGGTCCCTCGGTAGTCATGGACAGGAAGAAGCAGTGGGACTCTTCTTTTGGATCACAGCCTGGAGGATCCAGCAGGCAGGATTTTGATTGGCCACATCCATCAGAAGTAAACTAAGAGTGTAAGATAGGGAGACGGAGTTATTAGTCTAAATTTGTTTCACTCGGTTCACATTAAAGTTTATAACACTCACAGGCCCAGGCAGGATGGTGGGTGTGGTAGTAGGTTGTACTGGAGGAGGTGTGTCTGACTGAGGCGGGTGGGGAGTAACACCATGCTGATAGATGACTGGTCCAGGCAGCTTCACCCAAAATACATTGTAGTGGGCAACTACACTCACACTGGAAAAATACACATACACAGGTATTGTGACATATTCTGTCATAGAGTAAATACAGACCTTTAAAATATCATCACATAGTCATAAAACAAAATTATTTAAATTAGCATATGTCTCACTCAAAACCCGTCAAATACCGACACTTGGAGCTAAGCTTCAAACTATGATGCTCGTCTAGATACCCCTCTAGCGTCAGTTTTGGACGTGGCAGGGACTGCTTGTCATTTTCCACTGGCTATATGCATAGTGTCTTTTCAAAATACTTACAAATAATATTCATCAAATTCCAATACGCATATTGATGCTCTCCAGAGGACAAACCCTGTACTATTTAGACACTATGTCTGCGACAAAGGGTTCATTGCTGTGGACCAACACAGCAAATCAAACACAGGTGTTACTGATAAGATGGACAACAACAAAACATTGTGAGAGATATTCCAATGGTTTAGAAGAGCATACTGTACAAATTCACATCAGTATGTCTTCTTTATGAATTCTATGCTGCTACGAAGTGTAACCACTGGAACTAATGCATAGAAAACAAGCTAACTAACGGTGATTCTTTAATAACTTGTTTGTCTTTTGTAGTGTAACAGTAGTGTGCAGTACTGCATAAAAATATGTACCTTGATAGGAAAATAATACTATTTTCCTATCAAGGTACATATTTTTATGCTACTGTATTTGTTATACAGTTTTTACTGTGACTTGTTGCCAAGTGCAACACATATAGACACCCAACTCAAATACCTACGCTTGGTCAGTGGCCCTATGTTTAACAATGACGCTCTACGTACCCCTCTCGAGTCAGTTTTGGATGTCAGTTGTTGCTTGTTACATGCATGTCCTTTCTAAATAAACTTCCAATGTAGGTTTACTTTTTTTTTAAAAACATTTTTAGGTTTACTTACGCAGCAAAACTACTTGTTTTGGCTTAAGAGAAGAACGTGGTTTGGTTTGAAAAAAAAAAGGATGTTTCTTCAGTAAAGTAATTATGTCTGTTACGTAAATGTCATTAGCAAAGTATGAAAGTTGCGTAACAAAACTATGGTAAAATCAGTCAACGTGAAGCTAGTTTCACACGGGACATGAACAACAGTGTACTCTTACCGTCTAATACTGATGCAGATAGGTTTACATTGGAGTTAGCTGAAAGCCAAGTTTATCTCATACAGATGCTAAAAGGTGGCTCTATGCATCTGTTTCAAGACACCGAATGCCACTGAACAATCATTGGTATTTGACAAGTTGACAGTACAAACGATTGTGCCTGCTTTAAGTCAACCGTTCAGTTTCTATCCAGACAGAAAAAGTAAGCACAGAAATGGATGTAAGCCACCTGTCCATCATTCCTCCAGCCAACACAATGCAGAGTCAAGGGGTTGCTTAGCGAGCCACTTGAATTGGCTGAGCTCAGTTACATTAGCTAATGTTGCTAATAACATGTACTGCTGTGTAACTGAGATGGCTGAGTCAGTTTTCTAACTTTCTGACTCTGTTGAGCTAATGGAACACTATTTTTTAGTGTATCAAAATATGCCGTAATCATTATTTCTGACCACAGTGGCCACTGCTCAGAAAAAGTTTCATAAACTGACTTTGAATGAGCATTTAGAAAGAAATACACTCACAAAAACTGAATCTGTCTGGGAGCATCTGCAGGAGCATTCCATACGACACACACCTCTGTCTGTCTGGCATCACTCGTATGGCTCACTGCTGAACCCTGGACACACACACAAAGCTTTTTTTATTTCATTTTTCATAATGTTTTAGGTAATAATGTTATTTGAGTGTTCCCTTTTGGGGTTTTGTGATTTTAAGAAAAAACATGTGTCTTTATGTGCATGTTTACGTCTGCACACCTGGTGCTCATTACAGGTGAGCAGCTGTGTCTTGTTCCTGTTGGTCAGGGTGAAGGTGCCAACTGTGCCCTGATTGGCTGCATCCCTGGCCTGAAGCAGAAAGCCCTCAAAATACGATGTTCCGGAGAGGATGACTGGAAAAGAGTGTTTCAAAAATGTAAGAATTGAAAGAAAATAATATCAACATTATCAATCATGTTTATTCATTTGGTTCTAGACCAGAGGTAGCCAACACGTGCCCGCGGGCACCCTGTCGCCCGCAGGGACCATGTGAGTCGCCCGCAAGGCATGTTCTAAAAATAGCACTAGTCACCATGGAGCTCCATCTAAAAATTTTAGTTGCTGTTCATTTTTAATCGAAAACGCTTGCATTAGTGTAGATTTTAAAATGACAATATTTCTTGTCATAAGGGAGTTGGGTACCCGGAGGCGCACGGCGGACAGCCAGGACGAGGCCGCGGCGCTTCCCGTTGGCGCCAGACGCGCGCCGCAAGCGCACCCCGTCATCAGGTCCGTAAATCCTCGGAACAGGCCGCGGGGCAACAACTCAGGGGTAGAGGCGAGGCAACGCAATCCGACCGAAAAGGCCCAGACTAGAGGTTTGAACGCGGGCGCCCGAAGACGCTCGCGCGCATCGGAGGGTTGGATCCCCCACTCGGCTATAGACGAGACTTTGGTTTCTTCGTGGAGAAAAAGGTACCATTAGAAAAGCTGGTGTCGGTGATAACAAACGGGGCTCCCGCGATGACGGGCCGGCATGCAGGCTTCATTGCGCAATGCAAAGGTGACCCAGACTTCGCAAAATGTCTACATTACCACTGCATCATTCACCAGCAGGCGCTATGTGCAAAAGTAACCGGCTTTGATCATGTGATGATACAAAAATATCAGAGATGTGATACCTCTGACTTTCAAATGTTGAAACAGATTAACAGAAATAAAAGTTGCATGTTTAAATATGTATGTGTAGCTATACCATCATTGTTGTGGAAATCATTCTTAATAATTATTGTGAGGAATAATTAACTGACATGTGATCAAACAGTCTCTTCACATATATTATTATTATTAAAAGGTGATCTGTGCAACTTTGTTATTCAGGAAGTTTGTATCAACTACTCGGTACCCTTGAAGTAGCTCTCAGTTTAAAAAAGGTTGGTGACCCCTGCTCTAGACTAATACGTTACTAAGTCTGTACTAAGACCTGTATTTTGACCAGGTTAAAGGGAGTCTCAAATCTAATTTGTTGAAATTGCAAATGACTGCTCACTGGCTTCTTGGTTTTGGAGTACTGCATATTATGGGAGTGACTTTATGGGTTCTGTTTCGGGAGCACATTTTTCACATTAGAGCCTTTATCACAGCACTGGGTTCCATCGATATGTCTAAACTGGCAGTGTTGGGTTCAACCATTTCCACAAACCTTGATGACTGACTTATTACATTCCTTGGTTACCTTTGATCCGTTCTCTGGGACTGAACGTGGTGGTGTTGGTGTCTAGGCGGTAGGGGCTGTGAGCGGTTTGACCAGGGACACCATGGTGGGGTTCCATGCTGCCACAGACTTTGGTGACCTTGCCGTTGGCATAGCAGCCTGCTGGCACCCAATAACACACCGAGACGGAGATAAAGAGAAGGCCACACAAGCCCAAAGGAGACATCTACAAGTTAAAGTATCAGCTGCTAGACGGTGGCCACGATTTCTGAAATGAAAAAGAAATCACACAATCCAGCAAAGAAGGAATTCAGCATGACCACAAGCTATGTCTCTGGACTTGTAAACTCGTTGAGATTGTTTTGTTCCTTTTCATTGTCGTTTTGCTTGTCTGAGTAGTTGTGTTGTATCTGTTTGTAGCTGTTTAGTGGTCTCTTTTTGGTCATTTTAGGTGTCTTTGTAGTTGCTTTGTGTCTCTGTACACATCTCAGCATCTCAGCTCTTGTGGCCTCAGTGTTTCAAGTCTCAGTGACTCTACACATCTTTCAGGAGACATCCAGGAAGAACAGCAGACATTTAAACACTAAGTAGAAAGATTTCCATTCTAATACAATCACTGCAAACTTGTTTTAATGATGGCCTTTGTGACTAAAGGTTCTTGCTAAGCAAGCCTCATGTACTACAGGAAATGGTCTTCTTCTACGGAGAACTCTTTAACCAAAGAGAGTAATAAGGTTGTTGTACTCACCACTCGTCCTGCTGCAGTAGAAGGGAAATAGTCCAAGCTTGGCAGTATGTATATGTGAGTACAATATCATGTCCTCTGTCCCAGTGCTGTGTGTGTGTGTGTGTGTGTGTGTGTGTGTGTGTGTGTGTGTGTGTGTGTGTGTGTGTGTGTGTGTGTGTGTGTGTGTGTGTGTGTGTGTGTGCCTATTATTGCAGCAGTTTTACAACCTGATGGCTGAACTATTGGAACATCCTGATATGACTTTTCACTCCGGGGCAGGTTTCATTACCTTGTCAGGTGTACTTTCCATTCACAGCTATTGCTGTTCATCTATATGAGAAGAATTTATGTGAAACTATAATATATATACAGTATATAAATGGTCTGCTTGCATCAATTTAAATTAAATTAAATTAAATTAATTAATTAATTTGCTTGCTCAATTAATTATTGA